>NC_087358.1:16306879-16609910 GCF_030014295.1 Loxodonta africana | reverse complement strand
GGCGGAGATTAGGGTTTACAACACATAGGAAAATTACATCAATCACAAAATGGAGGGCAACAACCCAATACTGGGAATCATGGACTAACCAGGTTCACACATATTTTGGGGGGACACAATTCAGTCCATGACAGGGGCTCAATTAATAACAGCCTCTGGCGTATTTGCCTGCATATTTCTTCCCCATTCCTCACTTTCACATAGAGAAGAGGTCTCATTAGAGCAATACTCCTGGCATTGTCATGCCTTTTGTCTTACCTCAAGTAGGGAAGGAATAAATTATATGATGGGTGAATCTGGTAAATAAATAGAGAATTAATGTTCAAGCCCTTCAGTTCTGTCTGGGATCTCTCTCCTGAACACAATTCTGCAACTCCGTTCTGTAATTTTTACAGGAACAATCATCGGTCATGGGCCATTTTAACTGGAGGTATATACAGACATAAGCCATATTTTCCAGGCATTTTTATTACCATAAAGTGCTACTTTCATGTCTATTTCTTCTATTTATTATTCTCCAAACTTGGGTGGAGGAAAAAAAAAAGGCGAGTGTTATATATTGAACCTTCAAAATTCTAACACGTGGCATTTAATTTTAAAGCAGGACATCTGTGCTCTTTACTTGCCATCCCTGACACTATAAGAAGTTACAAACATTCAGTGTGATCTTATTTCAAAGAAGGAGTAGTACCATATTGGAAAAGGCATCTATCAGGAATTTAAAAAACTGTGTTTTAGTGTAAGGTCTTTCACTATGTACTATTGCTACTTGGCATATATTAATCATATTCTATGATTTTGAATGAGCTTACTTGTAAAATAATGAAGTCAGACCAGATGACCTTTTTTTTTAACTTTTAATTCTTTTAATAAATCTCAATGACATCCTTTCCAAAACCAAAACAAAATACAACAAATTCCCCATGGCAAACATGAAGAAGTAACAAAGGAATATAAAAATATAAATAAAAACAAATTTGTATATTAACAGATAATACCATCATAGTTCTTAGTGGCCAAAATTTTATGAACCAAATTAAAAATAAAATTTGACTATCTATATATGTAGCCCTGGTGATGCAGTGGTTAAGAGCTCGGCTGCTAACCAAAAGGTCAATAGTTCGAATCCACCAGATGCTGCTTGGAAACGCTATGGGGCAGTTCTACTCTGTCCCATTGGGTTGCTATTCATTGAAACGGACCTGAAGGCAGTGGGTTTGGTTTGGTTTTATGTATGTATGTACGTATGTATATATACAATCCAACCAATATAAATTTACTTCAGAGATATGATGATATTCAACAGTGATTGGAACATTAGCAAAGTGAGACTGATTTTCTAACAACTAAAACGAATTTATTCCACAGCCAAGTAAATGATCCTGAAAACAGCTTTACACCAATGGCTTCTAATTGAAATTTAGGACAGTTACCTTAATTTCACCAGCTGTTCTTGTTGGAATAGAAAGTCTCAGGAAAAACACAAAGCTGAATATAAGGATTTACAAACACATGTTATAGATGATCAAGCAAGATCTTAAAACAACAAAGTTTCAAATTGAAGCCAGTTTTTTATAATTTAGCATACCTTCCCTGGGTAAAGATATTTGTTTTTAATAACAGTAGGAGTTTACATACAAAAAGATTTATAAACTAATATTTAGAAGACCATTAGAAATGATTCATGGTTCAAAGTAGCATATATTTATTTTTCTATTGATACTGTTTATGAACTATGAACCAGATGCTGCAATAATGTTGAGCCAAGCAATAATTAAAAAAAAAAAAAATCTATAATTGGACATTTTGCTTCATACTTGTATCTGTTCCAAACATGTAAAAATTTAACTATAGCTGAGTATTTAACCAAGGAATTTATTAGTATTTTCTAATCTCCCTTTACATAGCAATATTACCTCAGCAAGGAAGAGTCAAAATATACAAGAAAACTACCTTATAAAAATAAATTTAAAAAACAGGAAAATCTGGAAGTATAAGTTTGGTAACTCATAGTGAATAACTTTTTACAAAAATCATGAAGAGTTAAAAATAAAACTTTAACCACTGTGGAAAATGATATGGTGCCTCCTTAAAAAGCTAGATATAGAAATACCATAAGATCCAGCAATCCGACTGCTAGGAATACATCTCAGAGAAATAAGAGCCATTACATGAATAGATATATGCACACGCATGTTCATTGCAGGATTATTCACAAGAACAAAAAGATGGATACAATCTAAGTGCCCATCAACAGATGAACGTATAAACAAATTATGGTACATACATACAATGGAATACTTTGCAATGATAAAGAATGATTATGAATCTGCAAAATATCTCACAACATGGATGAATCTGGAGGGTGTTATACTGAGTGAAATAAGTCAATGACAAAAGGACAAATATTGTATGAGGCCACTATTATAGAAACACAGGAAAAGGTTTACATACTGAAAAAAAAAATATTTGATGGTTTTGAGGATTGAGAGGGCTGGGGAGAGGAAATCACCACCTAGATAGTATACAAGTGTTAACTTTGGTGAAGGGAAAGGCTACACACAATATAGGGGATGTCAGCACAACTTGACCAAGACAAAGTCATAGAAGCTTCTGGAGACATCCAAACATCTTCAGGGACAAAGTTACTGTGTCTGAGGGCTGGGGACAGTGGTCTTGAAGAACTTCTAGTCCAACTGGCATAACAGTTCATAAAGAAAATGTTTTACATCTTACTTTGGTGAATAATGTCTTAACAGTTTGTGAGTGGCCATCTAAGATACATGTATTGGTCCATCATGTTTGGAGCAATGGAGAATGAAGAAAGCCCAAGGCACAAGGAAAATTTTAGTCCAAAGGACTAATGGATCACATGAACCATAGTCTCCACTAGCCTGAGCCCACAGGAACTAGATAGTGCCTGGCTACAACCATAGGCAGCTCTGACAGGGATCACAATAAAGGATCCGGACAGAGCAGGACAAAAATGTAGAACAAAATTCAAATACAAAAGCAAAAAACCTCAGGCTTACGGGTATAACAAAAACTGGAGGAACCTCTGAGACTATGGCCCGTGGATACCCTGCTAACTCAGAACTGAAACCACTTCCAAAGTCCACCTTTCAGCCAAAGATTACCCGTTTCCAGGAAGTCAATTCTGACTCACAGTGACCCTATAGGACAGAGTAGAATTGCCTCATAAGGTTTCCAAGGAGCTTCTGGTGGATTCGAACTGGCAACCTTTGGGTTAGCAGCCATAGTTCTTAACCACTGTGGCAAAAATTAGGCAGGCCTATGAAATAAACAATAACACATGTGAGAAATGTACTTCATGTTTACAGGACCAAATGGCCAACACTAGCTCAAAAGCAAAGGCAAGAAGGCAGGAAGGAACAGGAAAACTGGATAAAGGAACCCAGAGAACCCAGGGAGTAAAGAGGAAAGAGAAGAGTACTGACACATTGTGGGATTGCAATGAATGTCATAAAACAGTTCATGTATAAATTTTTAAATGACAAATACATTCACACTCTAAATTTTCTCCTAAAACACAATAAAATTAAAATAAATAAACAAATAAAATCTTAACATGCCTGAGTATTTTATTACATTTCCTTAATAAACGAACCTTCATGTCCCTTTTCATGCCTTTCTTATGTTCATCAGACTGTCTAATACACATCAGAATGCACTGATAATTGCTGGTGATTGGAATGAGAAAGTTGGAAACAAAGAAGAAGCATCAGTAGTCGGAAAATATGGTCTTGGTGATAGAAACAATGCCGGAGATCACATGATAGAATTTTGCAAGAGTAATGACTTCTTCACTGCAAATACCTTTTTTCACCAACATAAGCAGTGACTATACACATGGACCTCGCCAGGTGAAATACACAGGAATCAAATTAACTACATCTGTGGAAAGAGACAATGGAAAAGCTCAATGTCATCGGTAAGAACAAGGCCAGGGGCTGACTGTGAAACAGACCATCAATTGCTCATATGCAAGTTCAAACTGAAACTGAAGAAAATAAGAACAAGCCAAAGTATGACCTTGAGTATATCCCACCTGAATTTAGAGACCATCTCAAGAATAGATTTGAGACATTGAGACACTAAAATTTAAATTTTAATGTCTCAATGTCTCTAAAATTTAATTTGAGACATTAAAGACTGAAGACCAGACCAGCTGTGAAATGACATCAAGGACGTCATACATGAAGAAAGCAATGGGTCATTGAAATGTCAAGAAAGAAAGAAAAGACCAAGACTGATGTCAGAAGAGACTCTAAACTTGCTTTCGAACATTGAGCAGCTAAAGCAAAAGGAAGAAATGATGAAGTAAAAGAACCGAACAGAAGGTTTCGAAGGGTGGCTCCAGAAGACAAAGTAAAGGATTATAATGACATGTGCAATGTGCAAAGAGCTAGAGATAGAAAACCAAAAGGAAAGAACGCCCTAGGTGTTTCTCAAGCTGAAAGAATTGAACAAAAAATTCAAGCCTCAATAGTGAAGGATTCTATGGGAAAAATACTGAATGATGCAGGAAGCATCAAAAGAAGATTGAAGGAATACACAGATTCATCATACCAAAAGGAATTGGTCGATGTTCAACCATTTCAAGAGGTAACATATGATCAGGAACTGATAGTACTGAAGGAAGATGTCCAAGCTTCGCTGAAGGCATTGGCAAAAAACAAGGCTCCAGGAATTGACAGAATAACAAATGAGATGTTTCAACAAACTGATCCAACACTGGAAGTGCTCACTTGTTTATGACAAGAAATTTGGAAGACAGCAGCCTGCCCAACCAAACGGAAGAGATTCATAATTATGCCTATACCCAAGAAAGGTGATCCAACCAAAAGCAGAAATTATTGAGCAATATCATTAACATCACATCCAAGCAAAATTTTGCTGAAGAGCATTCAAAAGCAGCTGTACATCAACAGGAAACTTCCAGAAATTCAGGCTGGATTCAGAAGAGGATGTGAAACCAGGGATATCACTGCTGATGTCAGATGGATCCTGGTTGAAAGCAGAGAATACCAGAAGGATGTTTACCTGTGTTTTATTGACTGTTTAAATTCATTCGACTGTGTGGATCATAACAAACTATGGATAACATTGCGAAGAATGGGAATCCCAGAACACTAAATTGTGCTCAAGAGGATCCTGTACATAGATGAAGAGGCAGTTGTTCAGAAAGAACAAGGGGATACTGTGTGGTTTAAAGTCAGAAAAGGTGTGTGGCAGGGTTGTATCCTTTCACCATACCTATTCAATCTATGTGTTAAGCAAATAGTCTGAGAATCTGGACTATAAGAAGAAGAATGTGGCATCAGGATTGGAGGAAGGCTCATTAACGACCTGCATTATGCAGATGACACAATCTTGATTGCTGAAACTGAAGAGGACCTGAAGCATTTACTGATGAAGATGAAAGACCACAGTCTTCTGTATGGATTGCACCTCAACATAAAGAAAACAAAAATCCCCACAACTGGACCAATATGCACCTTCACGATAAATGGAGAAAAGTTTGAAGTTGTCAAGAATTTCATTTTACTTGGATCCATAATCAAACACCCATGGAAGCAGCAGTCAAGAAATCAAAAGATGCATTGTACTGGACAAATCTGCTGCAAAGGACCTCTTTAAAGTGTTAAAAGCAAAGACTAAGCAAAGACTAAGGTGTGCCTGACCCAAGCCATAGTATTTTCAATCACATCATATGCATGTGAAACCTGGACAATGAATAACGAAGACCGAAGAAGAGTTGACGTCTTTGCACTGTGGCGTTGGTGAAGAATATCGAATATACCATGGACTGCCAAAAGAAATGAACAAATTTGTCTCAGAAGAAGTACAACTAGAATGCTCCTTAGAAGGAAGGATGGCCAGACTACCTACTTCTTAACGTATTTTAGACGTGTTGTCAGGAGGGATCGGTCCCTGGAGAAGGGCATCATGCTTGGTAAAGTAGAGGGTCAACAGAAAAGAAAAAGACCCTCAAGGAGATGGATTAGCACAATGGCTGCAACAATCAGCTCAAGCATAAAGATTGTGAGGATAGTACAGGACCAGACAGTGTTTTGTTCTGTGATACTTAGGGTCTCTGTGAGTCAGAATCGACTCGACACCACCTATCAACAACAATGTCTAATACACTTCATCCTTGGCAGAGATGTAGCAAGAGGGGGAGAAGGGAATTAGTCCCAGGCACAAGTCCAAAGGGGTTCAATACTAGGTGTGAAATAATTTTCCCATGCATCACAAATATGAAAGGAACCTAAATAAGGTAACAGTACAAGAGGGGGAAGGCATTTCTGCTGACACATGGCTGCAATCAACATTCTATTCGTCTTGAAATGGAGGGATGCAACTTAGAGATTAACCCTGTGCACGCGATATCCTCACTAGGCTACTGATCCCTGACCTTCCTTTTCAGGAAATTATTTACTGAAAAAATGAAATATAGCAGTTGGAAAACTGAGTTATCTACCCACAATTAAATCTCCAAACATCCTGTCATCTTCTCCTAATTTCCTCTTGTTAAAACAGAGAAAAGGTCCCCTCCAGTGCTTGATAAGTGGATTTTTCTTACCTTTCAGGTATTTATACTATCAGTTAATACTCTTTCTTCTGGATTTTAACTTCTCATTCTCTACTGCATGATTTATATAAACACACAGCCTGCCATTAAAAACAAAACAAATCCTTAAAAACAGTTTTCTTCAGTCCAGTTAGCACCCTGGACTCTCCTTCTCATATGATATACTGAAGAATTTTCTATACGTGATGTATAAATGTCCTCACTTGCCATTCACTGTCCAACTAACCTGCCAATGTAATGTCCATCTATACCATACCAAAAATAAATAAATAAAAGAAAAATGTTTGACTCCAAAATCAGTAGTGATTTTTCATGTTGCCAAACCCAATTTTACAGCTTTCATATTTTTAACGTCTAAATCTCATTCATCATTTCTAAATTCCTCACTTTCTACTTTTGGCTTCTGAGACTCAAAAATGTCCATCTCTGATCCACAGCTCTCACTGCTTTTTATCAGTGTCTTTTCCTGGATCCTCCTGTATTACCTAACTTCTATATTTTTAATTCCCTCTGGGAAGTTTTCTGAGCCCACTTTTTTTTCCTGTACCTACAACCTATCCTTAATGAATTTTACCCATTTCCATGTGTTTAATGGTGCCCATGTGTTGACATAATGAAATATTTTAAATCCAGATAACCTCCTTTCCAAGCTCCAGATTCATAGATTTTTCATATGTATATAACACATATTTAATATTGAAAACTTGATTTTCCTACATATTTACTGCTCACTCAACCCTGTTTCAGTAACTACTCTACCAAATTTTACGTTGCACAAGACAGTGTCATGGAAATATCTCTGGATATCTTTCATTGCATTCAAAATGAACCCAAATGCCTTACCATGAGGTATGAAATTCTGCATGTATGCCCACTTTCTAATTCAGGACCTTATAAATTTGTTATATTCACACTTCTGCTTCCAGGAATATGTAGTTGAGATTTTTTCCCTATAACTTTTGCTGTTGTTGTTGTTGTTAGGTGTCATCGAGTTGGTTCAGACTCATAGCGACCCCACGCACAACAGAACAAAACACTGCCCGGTCCTGAGCCATGCTTACAATCATTGTTATGCTTGAGCTCATTGTCGCAGCCACTGTGTCAATCCACCTAGCTGAGGGTCTTCCTCTTTTCTGCTGACCCTGTACTCTGCCAAGCATGATGTCCTTCTCCAGGGACTGATCTCTCCTGACAACATGTCTAAAGTATGTAAGACGCAGTCTCACCATCCTTGCTTCTAAGGAGCATTCTGGTTTTACTTCTTCCAAAACAGATTTGTTGGTTCTTTTGGCAGTCCATGGTATATTCAATATTCTTTGCCAACACCACAATTCAAAGGCGTCAATTCTTCTTCAGTCTTCCTTATTCATTGTCCAGCTTTCACATGCATATGGTGCGATTGAAAATACCATGGCTTGGGTCAGGCGCACCTTAGTCTTCAAAGTGACATCTTTGCCCTTAAACATTTAAAGAGGTCCTTTGCAGCAGATTTACCCAATGCAATGCATCTTTTGATTTCTCGACTGCTGTTTCCATGGCTGTTGATTGTGGATCCAAGCAAAATGAAATCCTTGGCAACTTCAATCTTTTCTCCGTTTATCACGATATTGCTCATTGGTCCAGTGGTGAGGATTTTTGTTTTCTTTATGTTGAGGTGCAACCCATACTGAAGGCTTTGGTCTTTGATCTTCATTGTTAAGTGCTTCAAGTCCTCTTCACTTTCAGCAAGCAAGGTTGTGTTATCTGCATAAAGCAGATTGTTAATGAGTCTTCCTCCAATCCTGATGCCCTGTTCTTCTTCATATAGTCCAGCTTCTCGGATTATTTGCTCAGCATACTTTTGCTAAGTATTACTAAAATCAACAGACACTGTTTATAAAATAATTCAAAGAAACTCTAAAAGATGGAGTAAAGAAGGCACTAGGGAACTCAGGGTCCATGTATAATGACACAGTGGTGAATTTCTTGGGTTTTCTTTTTGCTTCATATACCTCATATTTGTAGTTGGAAAAGGTAGCAGATAAATGCCAATGGTGTGCACACACAGACATGACACGATAGTGTATACACATATACAAAACAGTAAATATCTGGTCTCTTTATCCAAAATATCAGGAAAAGAGACAAAAAACATATAAATAATTAATGTTCTACTCCAGCCAAACACTGGAGATCAAACTGTGGCCCCACTCCCACTCATGATAACAAATGCTGAGTTGGGAGCAAAGGTATCCATCCTTTGAAACTGTAACAAGATGTTCCAACATCTGGACTGGGTTTTGTCTGATAAAGCTAAGTAGGGAGCCAGGATGTTCATATTTACTGGCCGATAATGAGCCCTGCACCTCTACTAAGCTAGCGAAAACCACAAGGACAAACTGGACTTTCACACCCACCTAACAGTAATGAGGTCCATCTTCCTCCTTCCCACACCCTCCTTGAGTGGCATCAGAGGAAGCCTAGTGAAGCCTGGAAGTCCAGGTTTTCACCATTGCCTACTGATAATGAAGCAGATTAACTTGGTGTCGGTGGAGAACATATGAGGAGCCAGAATTCCCATGCTCACACAATAGTAATGAGAAGCCCTGCCCCAAACTCAGATGCCAAAGGTCAAATTTTGAACCTGCAATTCTAACTCTGTCTGGCAGCAATGGGGTTGGACCTCACTACTTTTCTCTGCAGAAGCAGTGTCAAAGAATATTAAACATATTGCATGCGAATGGTCTAAATACAACGATTAAGAGAGAGAGATTGTCAGAATGGATTAAAAATCATAATGCTAGTTAATGCTGTCTACAAGAAACTCACTTCAAATGTAATTATATAGTCAGGGTGAGAGTAAAAGTGTAGAAAAGATATAGCATATAGATTTTAATTAAACAAAAGCAGGAGTTTTTATCTATATTATATCAGATAAAGAAGCTTTCAGAGAAAATAATTTACCCGAGACAGAAAGGGAGATTATATAATGATAAAAGAGTTACTTCATCAAGAAAATCCAAAAACCCACTGCCATCGAGTCAGTTCCGACTCATAGCAACCCTATAGGACAGTAGAACTGCCCCACAGGGTTTGTGAAGCTGCAAATCTTTACGGAAGCGGACTGCCACATCTTTCTTCTGTGCTGCAGCTGGTGAGCTTGAACCACTGACCATTCAGTTAGCAGCTGAGTGCTTTAACCACTGCACCACCAGTGCCCCTAATGCACCAGGAAGACATAGAAACTCTAAATGTGTGTGCACGAAACAACATAGCTGCAAAATATATGAACACTTAAAAGAACTAGACAAACCCGCAAATATGATTGGAAATATCAGCACCCCTTCTAAGCACTAAATGTATACATTAAAAAGAAGTCTCAGAGCAATACGTGCCTAAAGAATCTACAAAAAAAGAAACATAAACTGAAATCAAGCTGTAGAAAAATATAATATAATGGAATTGAAAAGAGAATAACAATTGAGAAGATCAATAAAATTAAGAAAATTCTAGTAAGAGATTAGATGCAAAATACCATTTTTGTCAGCTTTATGTGTCAGTTGGGTATGTGTCAGTATTTTCGGTTAGTTTCTGAAATGAATTGTACCATTACGTTATTCCCTAATCTCTGTAAGCAGCAATTTCTTCCAAAGTAAAAATATATATATATAAATAATACTTTTTTTGATAGAAACATCTTGTAACTTTCTCAATTTTTAGCAGTTATTTATTTTTATTTATTAATTATGATCACTTATGTTTTTACAAACGTGCTTATTTCATTTAGCTTTTCAATACAATTTACTAGTAATCTTGTCAATATTTAATCCTTAAAATTGGTATGTATTTTTTATTATGACAGTTTTGTTGCATTTCTTGCGTTTTCTTCTCTTGTTTTATTATAACTGGCAAACTTCTGCCTTTGTTTTGTTTTGTTGAAGATACAAAAGAATCATCAGCAAAGACAAGACAATGTGCTGTGGATTTACGTGCCGCAAATCCAAATATTGTCATTCATATTCTCCATTACCCTGGTACCTGATTCAGAATTTATTTTTTTGATGTTTGACTTCTGTTTATTAATATGCACAGGTTTTAAGCCTTGAAAACCTTTTTTTTTCTCTAAATCCTCTAAGTAGCAGGTCTTAGTTTTTCTGCTGTTCAGTGAGCCAGATTGTGTGTTTATTTGGAGTAGTTCTTTCCTGTATTTGAATCATGGGCACTAATGTACCAGTTCTATGACTTTTGTCAATGTACTTTATCTCATATTTTTTTTTTAAATTAACTTTCATTGAGCTTCAAGTGAACGTTTACAAATCAAGTCAGACTGTCACATATAAGTTTATATACATCTTACTCCTTACTCCCACTTGCTCTCCCCCTAATGAGTCAGCCCTTCCAGTCTCTCCTTTCGTAAGAATTTTGCCAGCTTCCAACTCTCTCTATCCTCCCATCCCCCCTCCAGACAGGAGATGCCAACACAGTCTCAAGTGTCCACCTGATATCATTAGCTCACTCTTCATCAGCATCTCTCTCCTACCCACTGTCCAGTCCCTTTCATGTCTGATGACTTGTCTTCGGGGATGGTTCCTGTCCTGTGTCAACAGAAGGTTTGGGGACCATGACTGCCGGGATTCCTCTAGTCACAGTCAGACCATTAAGTATGGTCTTTTTATGAGAATTTGGGGTCTGCATCCGACTGATCTCCTGCTCCCTCAGGGGTTCTCCGTTGTGCTCCCTGTCAGGGCAGTCATCGATTGTGGCCGGGCACCAACTAGTTCTTCTGGTCTCAGGATAATGTAGGTCTCTGGTTCCTGTGGCCCTTTCTGTCTCTTGGGCTCTTAGTTGTCGTGTGACTTTGGTGTTCTTCATTCTCCTTTGCTCCAGGTGGGTTGAGACCAATTGATGCATCTTAGATGGCCGCTTGTTAGCATTTAAGACCCCAGACGCCACGTTTCAAAGTGGGATGCAGAATGTTTTCATAATAGAATTATTTTGCCAATTGACTTAGAAGTCCCCTCAAACCATGGTCCCCAAACCCCCGCCCTTGCTCTGCTGACCTTTGAAGCATTCATTTTATCCCGAAAACTTCTTTGCTTTTGGTCCAGTCCAATTGAGCTGACCTTCCATGTATTGAGTGTTGTCCTTCCCTTCACCTAAAGCAGTTCTTATCTACTAATTAATCAGTGAAAAACCCTCTCCCTCCCTCCCTCCCTCCCCGCCTCCTAACCACAAAAGTATGTGTTCTTCTCAGTTTATACTATTTCTTAAGATTTTATAATAGTGGTCTTATACAATATTTGTCCTTTTGCCTCTGACTAATTTCGCTCAGCATAATGCCTTCCAGGTTTCTCCATGTTATGAAATGTTTGACGGATTCGTCACTGTTCTTTATCGATGCGTAGTATTCCATTGTGTGAATATACCACAATTTATTTACCCATTCATCCATTGATGGACAGCTTGGTTGCTTCCAGCTTTTTGCTATTGTAAACAGAGCTGCAATAAACATGGGTGTGCATATATCTGTTTGTGTGAAGGCTATTGTTTCTCTAGGGTATATTCCAAGGAGTGGGATTTCTGGATTGTATGGTAGTTCTATTTCTAACTGTTTAAGATAAAGCCAGATAGATTTCCAAAGTGGTTGTACCATTTTACATTCCCACCAGCAGTGTATAAGAGTTCCAATCTCTCCGCAGCCTCTCCAACATTTATTATTTTGTGTTTTTTGGATTAATGCCAGCCTTGTTGGAGTGAGATGGAATCTCATCGTAGTTTTAATTTGCATTTCTCTAATGGCTAATGATCGAGAGCATTTTCTCATGTATCTGTTAGCTGTCTGAATATCTTCTTTAGTGAAGTGTGTGTTCATGTCCTTTGCCCACTTCTTGATTGGGTTGTTTGTCTTTTTGTGGTTGAGTTTTGACAGAATCATATAGATTTTAGAGATGAGGCGCTGGTCGGAGATGTCATAGCTGAAAATTCTTTCCCAGTCTGTAGGTGGTCTTTTTACTCTTTTGGTGAAGTCTTTAGATGAGCATAGGTGTTTGATTTTTAGGAGCTCCCGGTTATCTGGTTTCTCTTTGTCATTTTTGGTAATGTTTTGTATTCTGTTTATGCCTTGTATTAGGGCTTCTAGGGTTGTCCCTAATTTTTCTTCCATGATCTTTATCGTTTTAGTCTTTATGTTTAGGTCTTTGATCCACTTGGAGTTAGTTTTTGTGCTTGGTGTGAGGTATGGGTCCTGTTTCATTTTTTTGCAAATGGGTATCCAGTTATGCCAGCACCATTTGTTAAAAAGACTATCTTTTCCCCAATTAACTGACACTGGTCCTTTGTCAAATATCAGCTGCTCATATGTGGATGGATTTATATCTGGGTTCTCAATTCTGTTCCACTGGTCTATGTGCCCGTTGTTGTACCAATACCAGGCTATTTTGACTACTGTGGCTGTATAATAGCTTCTGAAATCAGGTAGAGTGAGGCCTCCCACTTTCTTCTTCTTTTTCAGTAATGCTTTGCTTATCCGAGGCTTCTTTCCCTTCCATATGAAATTAGTGATTTGTTTCTCTATCTCCTTAAAAAATGACATTGGAATTTGGATCGGAAGTGCGTTAAATGTATAGATGGCTTTTGGTGGAATAGACATTTTTACTATGTTAAGTCTTCCTATCCATGAGCAGGGTATGTTTTTCCACTTAAGTATGTCCTTTTTAATTTCTTGTAGCAGAGCTTTGTAGTTTTCTTTGTATAGGTTTTTTACATCTTTGGTAAGATTTATTCCTAAGTATTTTATCTTCTTGGGGGCTACTGTGAACGGTATTGATTTGGTGATTTCCTCTTTGATGTTCTTTTTGTTGATGTAGAGGAATCCAAGTGATTTTTGTATATTTATCTTATAACCTGAGACTCTGTCAAACTCTTCTATTAGTTTCAGTAATTTTCTGGAGGATTCCTTAGGGTTTTCTGTGTATAAGATCATGTCATCTGCAAATAGAGATAATTTTACTTCCTCCTTGCCAATCCGGATACCCTTTATTTCTTTGTCTAGCCTAATTGCCCTGGCTAGGACTTCTAGCACGATGTTGAATAAGAGCAGTGATAAAGGGCATCCTTGTCTGGTTCACATTCTCAAGGGAAATGCTTTCAGGTTCTCTCCATTTAGAATGATGTTGGCTGTTGGCTTTGCATAGATGCCCTTTATTATGTTGAGGAATTTTCCTTCAATTCCTATTTTGGTGAGAGTTTTTATCATAAAAGGGTGTTGGACTTTGTCAAATGCCTTTTCTGCATCAATTGATAAGATCATGTGGTTTCTGTCTTTTGTTTTATTTATGTGGTGGATTACATTAATGGTTTTTCTGATATTAAACCAGCCTTGCATACCTGGTATAAATCCCACTTGGTCATGGTGAATTATTTTTTTGATATGTTGTTGAATTCTCTTGGCTAGAATTTTGTTGAGGATTTTTGCATCTATGTTCATGAGGGATATAGGTCTATAATTTTCTTTTTTTGTAATGTCTTTACCTGGTTTTGGTATCAGGGAGATGGTGGCTTCATAGAATGAGTTGGGTAGTATTCCATCATTTTCTATGCTTTGAAATACCTTTAGTAGTAGTGGTGTTAACTCTTCTCTGAAAGTTTGGTAGAACTCTGCAGTGAAGCCATCCGGGCCAGGGCTTTTTTTTGTTGGGAGTTTTTTGATTACCGTTTCAATCTCTTTTTTTGTTATGGGTCTATTTAGTTATTCTACTTCTGAATGTGTTAGTTTAGGTAGGTAGTGTTTCTCCAGGAATTCATCCATTTCTTCTAGGTTTGCAAATTTGTTAGAGTACAATTTTTCGTAATAATCTGATATGATTCTTTTAATTTCAGTTGGTTCTGTTGTGATGTGGCCCTTCTCGTTTCTTATTCGGGTTATTTGTTTCCTTTCCTGTATTTCTTTAGTCAGTCTAGCCAATGGTTTATCAATTTTGTTAATTTTTTCAAAGAACCAGCTTTTGGCTTTGTTAATTCTTTCAATTGTTTTTCTGTTCTCTAATTCATTTAGTTCAGCTCTAATTTTTTTTATTTGTTTTCTTCTGGTGCCTGATGGATTCTTTTGTTGCTCACTTTCTATTTGTTCAAGTTGTCGGGACAGTTCTCTGATTTTGGCTCTTTCTTCTTTTTGTATGTGTGCATTTATCGATATAAATTGGCCTCTGAGCACTGCTTTTGCTGTGTCCCAGAGGTTTTGATAGGAAGTATTTTCATTCTCGTTGCATTCTATGAATTTCCTAAACCCTCCTTGATGTCTTCTATAACCCAGTCTTTTTTCCGGAGGGTATTGTTCAGTTTCCAAGTATTTGATTTCTTTTTCCTAATTTTTCTGTTATTGGTTTCTAGTTTTATTGCCTTGTGGTTTGAGAAGATGCTTTGTAATATTTCGATGTTTTGGATTCTGCAAAGGTTTGTTTTATGACCTAATATGTGGTCTATTCTAGAGAATGTTCCATGTGTGCTAGAAAAAAAAAGTATACTTTGCAGCAGTTGGGTGGAGAGTTCTGTATAAGTCAATGAGGTCAAGTTGGTTGATCGTTGTAAGTAGGTCTTCCGTGTCTCTATTGAGCTTCTTACTGGATGTCCTGTCCTTCTCCGAAAGTGGTGTGTTGAAGTCTCCTACTATAATTGTGGAGGTATCTATCTCACTTTTCAGTTCTGTTAAAATTTGATTTATGTATCTAGCAGCCCTGTCATTGGGTGTGTAAATATTTAATATGGTATGTCTTCCTGATCAATTGTCCCTTTTATCATTACATAGTGTCCTTCTTTATCCTTTGTGGTGGATTTAAGTCTGAAGTCTATTTTGTCAGAAGTTAATATTGCTACTCCTCTTCTTTTTTGCTTATTGTTTGCTTGATATATTTTTTTCCATCCTTTGAGTTTTAGTTTGTTTGTGTCTCTAAGTCTAAGGTGTAGGCAACATCTAGACAGATCGTGTTACTTTATCCAGTCCGATACTCTCTCTCTCTTTATTGGTGCATTTAGTCCATTTACATTCAGCGTAATTATAGATACATAAGTGTTTAGTGTTGTCATTTTGATGCCTTTTTATGTGTGTTGTTGACAATTTCATTTTTCCACGTACTTTTTTGTGCTGAGACATTTTTCTTAGTAAATTGTGAGGTCCTCATTTTCGTAGTGTTTGACTTTATGTTTGTTGAGTCGTTACATTTTTCTTGGCTTTTATCTTGAGTTATGGAATTGTTATACCTCTTTGTGGTTCCTTAATATTTACCCCTATTTTTCTAAGTAAAAACCTAATTTGTATTGTTCTATATCGCCTTGTATCACTCTCCATATGGCAGTTCTATGCCACCTGTATTTAGTCCCTCTTTTTGATTATCGTGATCTTTTACATATTGACTTCAGTGATTCCCTGTTATGAGCATTTTTTTTTTTTTTAATTAATCTTAATTTGTTTTTGTGGTTTCCCTATTTGAGTTGATATCAGGATGTTCTGTTTGGGACCTTGTGTTGTGCTGGTATCTGATATTATTGATTTTCTGACCAAACAATATCCTTTAGTATTTCTTGTAGCTTTGGTTTGGTTTTTGCAAATTCTCTAAACTTGTGTTTATCTGTAAATATCTTAATTTTGCCTTCATATTTCAGAGAGAGTTTTGCTGGATATACGATCTTTGGTTGGCAGTTTTTCTCCTTCAGTGCTCTGTATATGTCGTCCTATTCCCTTCTTGCCTGCATGGTTTTTGCTGAGTAGTCTCAACTTATTGATTCTCCCTTGAAGGAGACCTTTCTTTTCTCCCTGGCTGCTTTTAAAATTTTCTGTTTGTCTTTGGTTTTGGCAAGTTTGATGATAATATGTCTTGGTGTTTTTCTTTTTGGATCAATCTTAAATGGGGTTCGATGAGCATCTTGGATAGATATCCTTTCGTCTTTCATGATGTCAGGGAAGTTTTCTGTCAGGAGATCTTCAACTATTTTCTCTGTGTTTTCTGTCCTACCTCCCTGTTCTGGGACTCCAATCACATGCAAGTTATCCTTCTTGATGGAGTCCCACATGATTCTTAGGGTTTCTTCATTTTTTTTAATTCTTTTATCTGATTTTTTTTTCAGCTATGTTGGTCTTAATTCCCTGGTCCTCCAGATGTCCCAGTCTGCATTCTAATTGCTCTAGTCTGCTCCTCTGACTTCCTATTGCATTGTCTAGTTCTGTAATTTTATTGTTAAGCTTTTGGATTTCTGCATGCTGTCTCTCTACGGATTCTTACAACTTATTAATTTTTCCACTATGTTCTTGAATAATCTTTTTGAATTTTTCAACTGTTTTATCGGTGTGTTCCTTGGCTTTTTCTGCAGTTTGCCTTATTTCGTTTGTGATGTCTTGAAGCATTCTGTAAATTAGTTTTTTTATATTCTGTATCTGATAATTCCAGGATTGTATCTTCATTTGGGAAAGATTTTGATTCTTTTGTTTGGGGGGTTGTAGAAGTTGTCATGGTCTGCTTCTTTACGTGGTTTGATATGGACTGCTGTCTCCGAGCCATCACCTGGAAACTAGTTTTTCCAGAAAATCCACTAAAAAAAAATGCAGTCAGATCCCTATCAGAACTGCCTTTGGATTATAACCGCCACCTTGTTCCCTGTAAGGATGAAAATCCAAGATTTGGATCATTTATGCTTGGCTGTACCTGGTTCTGTGTTTTTAGTCCAATTAGGGATGGATTTTTGGTCCCTGGGTTTTTTTTTTGTTCCTTCTCTCAGGCGGGAAGAGTGGGTTAGGAAAAGACCAAAAAAAAAAAAGGGGGGGGAAGCAAAGCCCCCATGGAGCCGGAGCCGTTCTCCCTCTGGCTCAGGAAATTTTGATGTTAATGAAGCAACCTGGGGAGGGTAGGGGAGGGATTAGAGAGATAGGAGAGTAGCACCTCGGAATATAGCCAGAGTTGCTTGTCTTGCTTGGAATGACTATTATATCTGAGATTCCTGAGGGGCGTGTCGCCCATGTGTGTTGGCTGTGTGGAGATTGCCCCCCGGGGTCTGGCCCACTGAAGCCGCAGTCAGATCCTCCGCTGCCAGTCCAAAGCCCAGCGTGAAGGTTCCCCTGCTGGGACCCTGCACTCCCGGCTCCAAAATCAGTCGCTGCCTCCCAGAGATTTCTCGTCCTGGAAGCCACATCGCTGCGCCACCCCCCTGGACAGGCTAGGTCCCCTGCCAGTGTTAGTTCAGGGGATTAGAGCTGCACCCCGCACTTGGCTGTGACAGCGCCCAGCCCAAAGCCCAGCGCCAAGGTTCCCCAGCTGGGACGCAGCACTCCCGGCTCCAAAACCAGTCACTGCCTCCCGGGGACTTCTCCCACCAGCCCCGTTGCCACACCGCCAGCGCAGACCGGCTGGGCCCCCTCCCGGGGTGAGTTCAGGGGGGTAGGGCTGTGCCCCTTGTTTGCACCGTCACAAGATTTATGAGTTCAGCTCCCCTGGGCCCAGATGCCCGGCGCCAAGGTTACCTGACTGGGGCGCTGGCTCCAGGCTCCGAAAACAGTCGCTGCTTCCCCGTATTTGTTCGTTTTCCTTCTCTAAATCTGTATTTGTTGTTCAGGGTTCGTAGATTGTTATGTATGTGATTGATTCACTTGTTTTTCCGAGTCTTTGTTGCAAGAGGGATCTGAGGTAGCATCTACTTAGTCCTCCATCTTGGCCCCGCCTATCTCATATTTTTATCAATGGAAAGGTAATAATAATAGCAGTGTAAAAAAAGTTGCTAAGAAAGTTCATGATCTAGTAGTCACATAAAAAGTGACCTTATGTTGTTAGGTGCCCTTGAGTCAGTTTAACTCGTAGTGACCCTATGAACAGCAAAACAAAACACTGCCCGGTCCTGTGCCATAAACTACTTTTTCCAATGTCATTCTTAATCACACTACTCTATTTCACCATGGCTCCATTCTTGGAGTCTTTCATCATGATGGTCTCTTTCAATGCTATAGTAATATGTGTGTTTGTGTGAGTGTGCAAGCTTGTGTGTGTGGATGTGTGAAAGAAAGAAAGAGAGAGATGAGGTGCAGCAGGAGAGAGAATAAATAAATTTTCTGCCTTTGGATATGTAAAGTAAGTCTTCTTTTAGAATTAAATATATTTTAATATTTGTTAGTATTTTTCTTTTGTCATCATGCAAAATCCCCCCTCCCCCCCGCCATGGCACCATTGCACTTGTATTGGTCTTTATATATATTTATGAAAAAGAGATTCATGTAGGACCAGTGTGATCAATTTTCTAAGACTATCATAAAAAGTGGGATAGGAGCTGATGGAACTCATTGATGAAGGGAATACACAATTATTGATTAGGTAAAATCCTAGTACATTTTGGGTTTGGTAATCAATTTACAGGACGGGGAGATCATCTGTAGATTTTTTTTTTTTAAAGTTTTCATTATTAGTAATAGCGATTCTCTTCTCAGGTACAAGTAACCCAGAGCTAGAAGTTCTGTGGTACTCTTATCTTGGAGTAAGAATTAAGGGGCATGACATCTTGGTTTCCACCAAACGTAATGAGTGCTCAAGCTTTATAAAAATTATGTGTTCAACTAATTTAAGGGACAACATTTGCAAACTCCTTTTTGCTGCCTTTGCCACCAGGCTTTATATTAGAATATTATGACAACCAAATTTTTTTTTTTTCTTTTCACTGTCCTTCCTGTCCAGTGTTTGAAGAAGTATATTCTGGCAAATAGTCAAGTATATTGCATGAGCAGGTTGTATAAATTTAATAGAAAATCACAGTATTCAGAAGCTTTCAATTTCAGTGGCAGTAAGTCCTTTATCTTCTACCAAAATGAATAAAGAAAAATGCTTCACAAAATGTTCCACAGATGTTTAAATGTTTAATACTAAACAATTCACAAACACACTAATATACACTGACATACATATGACAGACAATATTCTGATGCTCATGATGATAACCTATACATTTCTGATAAATTTTCAGAACTACTTCTGTTTATTTTCTCTTGGTTGGCTATGAGTTGAGTCGGAATTGACTCAATGGCAATGGGTTTGGTTTTTGGTTTTGGTTTGGGCAAACACAAAAGAACACAGATTGACTTAATACATAGCACTGTATCCCAGCAAATTGAATACCTAGTCACGTCATAGTAAATGGCACAATTTCTTACACAAGTTCTATTAGAGAAACGGGGTAGAAGAATTGGTTCCTGAAAAAATTCAAAAACGTCTGTTGAAATGCGTCAGTAGGCTGTGCTACTTTATGAAATATCATGGTCATTTGGAAGGAATTTTTTTAGAATAATATCACAGTGCCTATTAAATTAATGGTCCTAATTTGTTCTTATATCTGGTTTTTAGATATTAATTTCAATTACTATATTAAAAGTATTTGTCAATACTGAAGTTCTGCCTTCTCACTGTGGTTTTAACCAGCAGATGAGGGACAGGCATTCTTAGCTCCAGGAGGGAAGGTTTAAAAAAGCTTTTTAAAATATAGTATGTAGAAAATTTGAGGATACAGAGAGCTGTTTGAGAGAGTGCAGAACTGTTATGTTTGATTTTTCTTTGTGAGTCCAGTGACCAAATGACAAAGGCAGAGCATAGACTAATCTAGAGGTCAGTTTTTTTTTTTTTTTTTTTTTAAGACTAGAGAGTAAATTTTTTAGGTTTTTCAGGACACCTAAAGTCTTTTTTTTTTTTAAACAGTTTTAAAATATAAAATAATAATAATAATTCTTACCTCAAAAGCCATATATAAACAGATGTTCAGCCAAATTGTCCTAAGGACTGCTGTTCGCCTATCCCTGGTTCTAAGCTTACCAAGTATAATTCAGGTTTGGAATAGTTCCTAGGGAGTAAAATTTCAAGCCTCTAAGACTACAGCCTTTAGTATGGACTGCATCTCAACATAAAGAAAACAAAAAATCCTAACAGTTGAATCAATAAGAAACATAATGATAAAAGGAGAAAATACTGACGTTGTCAAGGATTTCATATTACTTCAATCCACAGTCAAGAAATCAGCGGTCAAGAAATCAATGATCTATTGCATTGGGCAAATCTGTGGCAAAAGACCTCTTTAAAGTGTTAAAAAGCAAAGATATCACCTTGATGACTAAAGTGCCCCTGACCCAATCCATGGTATTTTCAATTGCTTCATATGCATGCAAAAGCTGGACAGTGAATAAGGAAGACAGAAGAATTGATGCCTTTAAATTACAATGTTGGGGAAGAATATTGAATATACCATGGACTGCTAGAAAAAATGAACAAGTCTGCCTTAGAAGAAATACTGCCAGAGTGCTCCTTGGAAGCGAGGGTGGTGAGACTTCATCTTAAGTACTTTGGACG
Organism: Loxodonta africana; assembly: GCF_030014295.1. NCBI lineage: Eukaryota > Metazoa > Chordata > Mammalia > Proboscidea > Elephantidae > Loxodonta > Loxodonta africana. The sequence continues at coordinate 16,588,955 of NC_087358.1, read as the reverse complement.
TGTTCAGGAGTGACCAGTCCATGCAGAAGAACATCATGCTTGGTAAAGCAGAGAGGCAGCAAAAAATAGAAAGACCCTCAATGAGATGGATTGACCCAGTGGCTTCAACAATGGGCTCTAACATAGCAAGGATTGTGAGAATGGTGCGGGACCAGGCAGTGTTTCTTTCTGTTGTATATGGGCTTGCTAAGAGTAGGAACTGACTGGATGGCACCTAACAACAAGTGAACAAAACGGTTAGTGGGGAGTAAGAGTCTAACAACATAAACTTGTAGTGTACCTGGTGAGAAGGTAGGTTAATGACTAAAAAGATTTAAAAGCAAGAAGCCTCAAAATTCCTAATTCCCATTTTGCTTTTAATCATGTCTTTTATCTCACAGCATTACTCTATCTGAAACACTACCTTTTTCCATAAATACTTTTTTTTTTATATTGGTTTATTTAGATCATGTAAGAAAAGGTGACCTTCAAAAGATAAGATTCACTTTTACTGTAAATATTGATATCTGTATATAGTATAATACAGTAAATATTTAATACAACATAGTAAATATTTGGCTTTTAAATTGTTTGCCTCAAAATATCTCTCTAAGGTGAATTAGAAATCTTCCTGTTTTAACTGATAACGTATACATTATTCTATTGAAAAGATACATCAACATTTGTTTGGATTAGCAATGAATGTGAGGATGGATCTATATAGATGGTGGAAAAATTAGGTATTAGATGTGTTGTATTTTTTCATGTGTTTAAATAAGAAGCAATTTTTACTAATAAAATTTCAATCTGACCTTAGAAGCTTCTGCAATAAGAATATACATATAAACAAATGCACGTATAAAGCGTCAGCAGAAATACAGAAAACAATCTGGATGGACAGATTTAAGGGCTAAAACATATTTCCAATTCCACAGCTGTGACTGATCCCAGGTAAGTTAGTTCTTCTATCCCCCTGAGTAAAAAAAAAAAAAAGCAAAACAAAACAAAAAAACATTGCATTCTCTTCCTTAAATAAATTCGGGGACATGGGATTGGAAGTGTATTTTTTTCATTTTGGCTCCTTTTCCATGCTTTCCAATTCTGTTACTTCCTATTTTCCTTTCCGTCACTTTGTTTGAAGGTGCGACCTTGTCCCAGGCAAAGCTTGATAAAGCATGTTAGAGGACAAGCTTTTTATTACCTTTCTTACCAAGATTTCTCATCTATTACCACTCTTACTACATTTATTTGATTTTATTATATGTCTTTAATCAAAAGCAACTATCAGATTAAACCCAGAAAACTTTTACCGCATAAGAATTTGTCAAAAATCGTGATTTTTTTTAAATGAACAAAAATAGCATATGAATTCATGTGCTTTGCCATTCAAGTAAACACAAATGAAAATATCATCTGTCGAGCCCCTGTCCTCATCTATCTGGAATCATTCATGTTTTATAAAGATCTTCCTGTGGCTAATTTCTTACAGTCAATGAAATAAATCCTCAGCATTTTATTATCATAATTAGAAATCTAAATCTCTCATGCTTTGAAAGTGCTTTCCTCCATGATGTAATAGGCACTGGGAGAGGTTCTTGGACCTTACAGCATGACAGAGGGGTGATGAGCAATCTTGAGCACTGTTTTCTCAATGTTTCTGGCAATAGACAAGCGGCCTAGGCCTCAGATGTTTGTGCACCCTTCCATTTCCCTTGTCATGACCCTCTAACCTGTGATAGGTGCTCAGCCTGTGACAGGCAGGATCTACTGAACATCAGGTGCTGAAGAAGCTCAGCGTGTTTTCCATTTTGGCTGTCAGCAGCAGGGTGAAGGAAAGAGAACAGTGATAGCACAGCAGCACAGCAAACGGTCTGCCATTTTATTTGTTCTTTTTTCATACTCTCTCGTATGAAGTCGTTAAATTCTTGTCAGCGGGAATGTCATCATTCCTCACACAAAAGGGCCATGTCAGAAAGGATGTGAACAGATTAAATAATTATTTTCCCAGAAGACTTGCATCATTCACAATGATGGTGTCAAAATTTAACTGATTGTATGCTGCTTGTATTTATGTGTGTGCAACTGTTAATGAAATTTTTTTCCATGAAATATAATCATTTATGATGATATTTTATTTCTCTATGATTTTCTGAGGCCTAGCCATGTACTCTCTGCAGCTCCTTATTCACTATCAGGTTACAGACTCTGAGGCGATAGTCTAAAGGCATCTGTCCCATAGATGTGTTTGGGAATTAATTTGTAACAGGATCCCCTAATAAGACCTAGAAGGCCCTGACTTGAATAGGTTGATGAGTGGGAAATGAGCTTTTCTACTCTTGGGTTACATTGACACCCAGAGTGACACTTCCACTTAAATGCCTGCCCCCCACCACACACGCTAAACCCACACATGTTAAATGAGACTTATGAATGAGAATACCATTTTTAAAAAAGTATATTGTTTACTAAGAAATTAAATACATATCATGAAGTGAATGAGAACTCTTTGAGATTTAAATTCATAATCCTTTCCTTTTCAAGATTTAAAATCTCTTGAAATTGTCAACCTACTTTCAAAAGGTAATTTCTTATAGTCATTGTGTATTCATTCTTTTCACATTCATATGTATATGTATATATATATGCATATATATGTATATATGCTGTCAGTGACTGAATAATATCCATACGTCTACAAGGAAGACCAGTTAGTATGACTATTATTCAAATTTATAGACTAGCCAGTAAGGCCAAAGATGAAGAAATTGAAGACTTTTATAAATTTCTGCAGTCTGAAATTGATTGAACATGCAATTAGGGTACATTGATAATTACTGGAGATTAGAATGTGAAAGTTGGAAATAAAAAAGGATTAGTAGTTGAAAAATATGGTCTTGGTGATAATAGCAATGCCAGAGATCCCATCACAGAATTTTGCAAGACCAAGTACGTCTTCATTACAAATACATTTTTTCACCAACATAAACAACTACTACATACGAGCACCTCACCAGGTGGAATACGCAGGAATCAAATCAACTACATCTGTGGAAAGAGATGATGAAAAAGCTCAATATCATCAGTCAGAACAATGCAGAACAGACCATCAGTTGCTCATATGTAAGTTCAAGTTAAAACTGAAAAAGGTTAGAAAAAGTCCAAGAAAGCCAAAGTATGACCTTGAATATATTCCACCTGAATTTAGAGACCACCTCAAGAAAAGATTTGACGTGTTGAACAATAATAACTGAAAACCAGATGAGTTGTGAAATGACATGAAGGACATCATGCATGAAGAAAACAATGGGTCATTAAAAAGACAGGAAAGAAAGAAAAGACCAAAACGGATGTCAGGAGAGACCCTGAAACTTGCTCATAAACATGAAGTAGCTAAAGCAGGAAGAAATGATGAAGTAAAAGAGCTGACCTGAAGGTGTCAAAGGGTGGCTCAAGAAAACAGAGTAAAGTGTTATAATGACATGTGCAAATAACGAGATAGAAAACCAAAAGGGAAGAACACGCTCAGCATTTCTCAAGCTTAAAGAACTGATGAAAAAATTCAAGCCTCGACTTGCAATATCGAAGGATTCTATGCTGGAAGTGCTCACTTATCTATGCGAAGATATTTGGAAGACAGCTACCTGGCCAACCAACTGAGATTCATATTTATGCCTATTCCAAAGAAAGATGATTCAATTGAAAGCAGAAATTATTGAACAATATCATTAATATCACACACAAGTAAAATTTGCTAAAGATCATTCAAAAGCAGCTGCAGCAGTGTATCAACAGGGAACAGCCAGAAATTCAAGCTGGATTCAGAGGAGGACATAAAACAAGAGATATATCATTGCTGATGTCAGATGGATCCTAGGTAAAAGCAGAAAATACAAGAGAGATGTTTATGTGTGTTTTATTGACTATGAAAAGGTATTGGACTGTGTGGATCATAACAAATTATTGATAACATTGCAAGCAATGGGAATTCCAGAACATTTAATTGTGTTCATGAGAGCCTGTACATAGATCAGAGGCAATCATTTGAACAGAACAAGAGGATCTTGCATGGTTTAAAGTCAGGAAAGCTGTGTGTCAAGGTTGTATCCTTTCATTATACTTAGTCTGTATGCTGAGCAAATACTCCGAGAATATAGAAAATAATCTATGAAGAAGAACATGGCATCAGGCTTTGAGGAAGACTCACTTACAAACTGAGATTTGCAGATGACACAACTTTGCTTGCTGAAAGTGAAGAGGACTTGAAGCACCTACTAAGGAAGATCAAAGACTACAGTCTTCAGCATGGATTACACCTTAACATAAAACAAAAATTCTCACAATAGGACCAATAAGCAATATCAAGATAAACGGAGAAAATATTGAATTTGTCCAGGATTTCATTTTACTTGGATCCACAATCAACATCCACAGAAGCAGCAGTCAAGAAGTCAAATGACTCATTGCATTAGGCAAATCTGCTGCAAAAGACCTCTTTAAAGTGTCAAAAAACAAAGACATTACCTTGAAAACTAAGGTGCACTTGGCCCAAGCCATGATGTTTTCAATCGATCACCTCATATGCATGTGAAAGCTGGACAATGAATAAGGAAGACCAAAGAAGAATTGACAGCTTCGATTGTGGCGTTGGCGAATAATACTAAATATACCATGTCAAAAGAACAAACAAATATGTCTTAGAAGAATACAACCAGACTGCTCCTTAGAAACAAGGATGGCAGGGCTACATCTCACATACTTTGGGTATGTTATCAGGAGGGATCAGTCCCTGGAGAAGGACATCATGGTTGATAAAATAGAGGATCACTGAAAAGAAGACCCTCAATGAGACGGACTGACACAGTGGCTGCAACAATGGGCTCAAGCATAACAACGATTGTGAGGATGGTTCAGAACTGGGCAGTGTTTTGGTCTGTTGTACATAGGGTCTCTAAGAGTTGGAAACAGCTCAAGGGCACCTAACAACAACAATATATATATATATATATATATATATACTTTGTTGTATATATAATTATAACAAAATATTAATCTTTCAATCTTTTATGGGAGATAAAATATCTTGCTGACAAATTGTTAACTATGTTAAAATGTTCAATAATATTATCTACAAAATTAAATATATATATATATGTACTCCTCAGAGCCCTGGTGGTGCAGTGGTTAAGAGCTCGTCTGCTAACCAAAAGGTTGGCAGTTGAAATCCACCAGCCACTCCTTGGAAACCCTATGGGGCAGTTCTACTCCATCATATAGAGTTGCTATGAGTCATAATCAACTAGGCAACACCTTTTTTTATTATTATTATACACCTCTGCAGAAACTATGATCTCAACAATCTTTCTAGCCATTGTTTTTTTCAACACTCTTACATAACTAGACATTTCAACAAAACTGTTTCTAGCTCCTTAAAAATGCCTTGTATTTACTCTCTTTGGAAATTTTGCTTGTGCTCTTTACTCTGCCTATAGTGTTTCCAGTCTCCTTTATCTTCCCTCAGCTTTGAAGTTAATTTAAAATGTATTTTAAGCATATCTTCAGATAGGTGACTTGTGGAATTGTGGCCTGAGAAACTCTGTGAACTCACCTCAGAAAAACAACCAAAACTGATAAAAGTAATTAAAAATTAATTAATTTTCTGGAAATTGTCCTGAGGGCACTTAACCCATGAAAGAACGTTTATTCAAGAAAATCTACTGAATCTTGGTTAGAACAGTGACACTAAGTGGCACTTGAGACATGACCTGCTACCCCAGTTCAATGTGATGAAAGTTACAGTCACGGTAGGTTACAAAGGAGAAGGGACTCCCTCTCCCTGCAGATCCCAGACAAGGGCTGTAGTATCTCTTTAGGAGAAATGAGCCACCAGCATTTCTGGTCACCCTCTGCTCCATGTTTCAGAGTCTAAATTCCAGGCTAGTGTGACCAGGAGGTCAGTGACTCCCTTTCTCCATCCAGTCCCCACTAAAACCAAAAAACCAACCCCCTGCCATTGAGTCAGTTCCAACTCATAGTGGCCCTACAGGGCAGAGTAGAACTGCTCCATAGGGTTTCCAAGGAGTGGCTAGTGGTTTCAAACTGCTGACCTTTTGGTTAGCAGCTGTAACTCTTAGCCACTGCGCCACCATCCCCCACTAGTAGGATTGAAACAACACTAGACACAGCAGGACAAGAATCCTGGAACCTCAACTGGTTTTCCCTACTTCAGTTGTAAGGTGGAGATTCCATGCTCAGGGAGGCAAGCAAAGAAATTCAGAGATTATTGCCCCTGCTTAGCTCCATTGCTTGTAGAACAGGGCGTCGCTCTAATAGAAGCAGACTACTGCCCCTACTTCTAGTCTTAAGGCAGTGGTTCTGAGATTTTTGACCATGAGGAGAGGCAGGTCATACCAACAGAGAGATACCCAAAGTTTTCCTCAAGGATCTGCTTTTACTTGGAATAGAATGTAGGGATCTATGAAGATCAGAGTCCCTAGGTGGTGCAAATTGTTGAATTCTTGGCTGCTTTTTTAATTAAAAGGTAGGGAGTTCCAGTCCATCAAGGCATGTCAGAAGAAAGTCATGGTGATCTGCTTCTGAAAAACCAGACATCAAAAACCCTACGGAGCACATTTCTACTTTGATACATTCGGGGTTGACATGAGTCAGAATCCACTGGGCATCAACCGGCAACTGGTAGGGAAATTCAAGTCTAAGCGTGCTTAGGGAACACCCTTAAACAATGGGAATTTTGGTGGTAAGCAGTTAAGAAGAGGTAGTAGTTCTTTGTTAGCAAGAGGCTAAAATAGTAGGCCACCCAGTTTATTAGAGAGGGCCAAGGAAAAAGACAACTTAGAACCCTCCTGGGGTCAGAACAAATCGGCAAGACTACCCTAAAAACTACCAATTCTGTATTTATTAGCTAATAAACCACTCATGTTAACATGCTCTAGAGAAATAATATTTTTACCAGTTTGCCCATAATTTTTTTTTTTAATTACAGTTGCATAATTCCATTTACTTTGCAATCTATTTATCTTTAACACAGAGGAGACAATATAGAACAGATTGCTTATGCGTCAAAAAACAAATCAGCAAAAGGACATAGCTTTGCAGCCACATATTGGATATGATTTAAAAAAAAATAATGTATTTTATTGGGGAAAACATTGGCAAAATGGAAACCCATAAATGTAAAATAAACAATTTTTAAAATATTAACACGAAATATAATGAAATATTTTAGGTTGAAAGAGCATGTGTAAATTTTATTTGATATTTGTAATTGAATTGTTACTATTAAAATAAATGAAGTGACTTACTATATTCAGTTGAAGACTTATGAATGAATAATGACTCATAGATGATTTATTTCCCTAGTTTGTATTGTTAATACCGGAGATATTATTTTCTGGAAGAAACGATTATATTTACATGGACGTGCTATATTTAGCAAAAACCAAACCCAATGCCGTCGAGTCGATCCCGACTCATAGCGACCTACAGGACAGAGTAGAACTGCCCCACAGAGTTTCCAAGGAGTGCCTGGCAGATTCAAACTGCTGACCCTTTGGTTAGCAGCCATAGCACTTAACCATAATTTTTGATATTTAGCAAGGTACTGTGTATTAGTTTTCATGTACATAAAACATCTGGAGACACAAATCAAAAAAGCCTCTGTTTCTTACTTCAGATACTTACATAGAAATCTTAATTCAAGTAGCTTCTGCTTATTATGGGATGCAAAAGATAGACTGTGCCAGTAATGAGACATGCACTTGGAAAAGAGATAGCAAAATAAGAATGTTTAAGGCTCTTCAAAAAGATACAGAGATGCATTAAAGATACCCATTCTTTGAATTTAACAGTTCTTATCACTCATAAGATAAATGTACAAATTAAGTATAAACATTAAAATGGAAATATCGTTTGGAATTACAATACAAAAGTTATGCTTTCCAATTTTAAAATAAATAGTAAGATACATTAACTACTTTGCCCTCCAACTGGTTATTCAATTCGAAATCATAGCATTCTTGGTTCCTATTCTGTTATTAACTAAATCTCCAACTATTTTACTTAGATGTGCACATTCTTGTATCTGACAGAGTGACAATGCAGATATTCATCATAAGATAAGGTGATAACATCTTGGAGTCAAAAGTTAATAACATCTTTCTACCAGTCGACAAGCAGTAATATGGGAAACCAAAAATTGTACCTACTGAAGTAGAAGTGGGATTAAGTGATAATCAGCCATCCAATGTGTACAGTCATTGTGAGAATGGACCTTTACTATTGGAACTATTAGCACCCCCTCCATGTAGGCTGTTACCTATACCAATTCACCTCCGTACTTCACTGCTGTTTGGAAGAATTGCTACTTCTCAATGGATGTAGATGAATCAAAAGCAAAGAAAGTGAAACTTGTCCAGACCCACAAAAAAACACTGCATATCAGAGAGATATTGCCATATTTCATGCACCCATCACATCAGTTGCATATATAACAAACAAAGCTTCGTACTGTGAGACAAGGAGGGCTGGTGGCACAGTGGCTGCTAATTGAAAAGTGGGTTGTTCAAACCCTCCAGTGACTGTTCGGGAGAAAGATGTGGCAGTCTGCTTCCGTAAAGGTTATAGCCTTGGAAACCCTATGCGGCAGCTCTCCTCTGCCCTATAGGGTCACTATAATGTTTTTTGCTATTGTTTTTTTTTTTTTTTTAACTTGTTTTATTGTGTGAAAAGTTGACACCTTGCCTGACAGGGAAGTCCATGGCATATTCTTATTTATTTCAAGAGAAGTGTATGTTTCTGTGTGCGTGTGTGTGTGTGCATAAGGGTGTTTAACGGTAAGAATGAGTATACTAAGAAAAGTAATGCTTACAGTATTTTACTCAGCTCAACCCCAGTCTCCCTTGTAGATTGGAGAAGTATTAAATTATAGCAACATAGATAGTAATCACTATAATCTGACTGCCTCTGTTTGTATGGCCACTGCACCACTTAGTAGTGGGGTAATACTGGAAAAGTTATTAACCTTCTTTATGCTTTTTTTCATTATCTGAAAAATGGAAATATGATCCCACATTCTCCATATGGTGGTAGTGGCGCAAAATTGACTTGGAGTATGTGAATCACTTAAAACAGTACTTGTTGTCCTTGTTGCTGCTTTTTGCTGTCCAGTTGGCTGAAATGCATGGCAACCTTATGTATAACAGAACAAAGCTGTGGCTCTGTCCTGAGCTCTCTTCATGGTCATTGGTATATTTGAGTCTATTATTGTGAATATTGTGTCAATTCATCTCACATGAGGGTTTTTTTCATTTTTGCTGACCTCTTCTTTACTAAGGAGACCTGGTGGTACAGTGGTTAAGAGCTCAACTGCTAATAAAAATTTTGACAGTTCAAATCCACCAGCTACTCCTTGGAAATCCTATGGGGCAGTTCTACTCTGCCCTATAGGGTTGCTGTGAGTCAGAATGCTGTGGTTTTTGGTTTTCTTTACCAAATATAATGCCCTTTTCTAACCATTTGTCTTTTCTGTTGATATCTCCAAAGTAAGAGAGCTGAAGTCTCCCCATCCTTGCTTCTAAGATGCATTCTAGTTGTGTTTCTTCTAAGACTAATTTATTTGTTCGTTTTTTGACAGTCCGTGGTGTATTTAATATTCTTTGCCCACATCACAGTTTAAATGTTTCAATTCTTCTGTCTCCTCCTTTCATTGTCCGATGGTCGCATGCATACAGGACCGTTGAAAAGACGATACCTTGCGTCAGGCACACTTCAGTCATTAAAGTGACATCCTTGCTTTTTAAAACTTTAAAAAGGTATTTTTGCAGCATATTTGAATAATGCACTATGTCATTTAATTTTCTTACAGCTACTTCCATGGACCCTGATAGTTAATCCAAATAAAATGAAATCATTGACAACTTTGATTTCTTCTTCATTCATCATGATGCTGTTTATTGGTCCAGTTGTGAGATTTTTTTTTCTTCGTGTTCAGGTTTAATCCATACTGAAGAATGTAACCTTCATCAGGATATGCTTCAAGTTGCCTTAACTTTTCACAAGCATGGTTGTGTCATCTGCATATCTCAGGTTATTAATGAGTCTTCCACCAATCCTGATGCCACATCCTTCTTCACATAGTCCAGCTTCTTGGATTATATGCTCATCATACAGAGTAAATAAGTTTGACGAAAGGATACAACCCTGCTGCACACTTTTCAAATTTCAATTTCTGTCCCAAAGACTGCTTCTTGATCTATGTATAGTTTCTGCGTGAGGACAATTTAGTGTTCTGAAATCCCCTTTTTTTTATAATGTTAACCACAATTTGTTATAATCCACACAGTCAAACACCTTTGCCCTGTTGAAACAACATAAGTACACATCTTCCTGGTATTCTCTGCTTTAAGCCTTGAACCATCTGGCATCAGCAATGGTAACCCTTGTTCCACGTCCTGTTTTGAATATGGCTTGATCATCTGGCAGTTCTCTGTGGTTGAATAACTGCATTTGTTTTTTAATTATCTTCACATTCCAGGGTCTAGCATATAATAAGTGATGTTACACATTAATTATCATTTTTACTGTTATGATATAAGAAGACTTAGTTGGAGTTTTACATGTTAGTGCAGATGGAAAAGTACATATATTTCTGTGTTTCTATAGGTAGTTTATTAGAAAAATTGAGAGAGGATGCCTGTAGGGTTGTTAACGGAATAAGCTGAAGCAGGAAATTCCAGATCAATATCCTTAAATATAAAAAGAACTGATAATAAACCTGGTGTCCTTTAATAAAACTCAAAAAAATATTTTAAACCCTCACCTGGATTGATTTCCACGCTAATTACAAATAAAGATGAACCTTAGATATACTCGAAGTAGAACAAATATTTTATAAGTTTCAATTCACAAATTTTTAACTCAATAAATGCCACTCATTTTCAATATATTAATCATAGGAACACTTTTTTTTAAAACTTGGTCAATAAGTGAAAATCAGTCATAATAACCATAAAAAAATCTCAACTCTACTCTCATGGTGGGCCCTCCTGGCTCAGTGAGTGGCTAAAGAGCTTGGCTGCTAACCAAAAGGTCTACAGTTCAAATCCACCACATGCTTCTTGGAAATCCTATAGGGCAGTTCTACTCTGTCCTATACGGTCGAGTTATGAGTTGGAATTGATTTGACAGGAATGGGTTTTATACTGTAATAGAGAACTGAGATTAAGAAGTATCTATTTTGTGCAAGGTGCTAAATAAGAATTCAGAATTTAAAGTAATAATAATCATTTTTTGGGAGTAGCATCATGTTAGTAATAGAAAATATTTGATTATTTAGAATTTATAGTGTTTTTGACATATATCTCTGGTTTATTCATACTTCAAAATATGAGAGTTTAGATTTAATATTATGCCAATTTCACAAATGAACAGACTTAGCGTTAGTCATATTCCAAAATATCTAGAAGTAATAAAAATGCTTTAGCTGTATTGAACCATATCTTATAACTCCATATGTGAGGTATTTACTCCATACCAAAACACCGATAATATCCTATTAAGTGAAAAGAGTCAAGATTATACTCTAATTTAAGTAAGATATGCATGGTCATAATATTTTAATATACTATGCTAACAGATATTTGAATTTGGTCAAGGTTATATCCCCAGAGAATGAAAACTAAGAATTGCCATAACCTAATAAAGGACATACTTTACTTTTAAAAATATATATATGAAACATAAAAATCCAAGTAAAACATTTTAGCTAAATTAAAATGACTACAAATACAGTCTTACATCCTGTATTTTATGTCAACGTATCAGAATATTTCTTTACTCAAACTTTGAGCTTGAGTGTTGTTAGGTGCCATCAACCCAGTTCCCACGCATAGAGACAGTATGTACAAAGAAGGAAATGCTGTGTGGTCCTGTGCCAGCCTCACAACTATTGCTGTATTTGAGCCCTTGTTACAGCCACTGTGACAGTTCAGCTAACTGAGGGTCGTCATCTTATTCGCAGAGCCTCTAACTTACCAAACATGATGCCTTTCTCCAGGGACTGGTTCCTCCTGATTTTACAATCCTTGCTTCCAAGGAACATTCTAGCTATACTTCTTCCAAGACATATTTGTTCCCTTTTCTGGTAGTCCATGGCATATTCATGGCTCTTCACCAATGCCATAATTCAAAGACATTAATTCTTCTTGGTGTTTCTTATTCATTGCCCTGCTTTCACACTCATATGAGGTGATTGAAAATACCATAGCTTGAGCCAGGCGCGCCTTAGTCCTCAAAACGATATTTTTGCTTTTTAACACTTCAGAAAGGTCTTTTTCAGCAGAATTGCTCAATGCAATACATCATTTGATTTCCTGACTGCTGCTTCCATGGGCATCTATTGTGGATCCAGTTAGAATGAAATGCCTAATTTCAATCTTTTCTCTGTTTATCATGATGTTGCTTATTGGTCCAGTTGTGAGAATTTTTGTTTTCTTTATGTTTAGGTGTAGTCCATACTGAAAGCTGTCATCTTTGATCTTCATGAGTGTTTCAAGCCCTTTTTACTTTCAGCAAGCAAGCAAGATTGTGTCATCTGTATAAAGCAGATTGTTAATTAGTCTTCCACCAAACCTAATGTCACATTCTTTTACATATAGTCTAGCTTCTGGGATGATTTTCTCAGTATACAGATTGAATAAGTACGGTGAAAGGATACAACCCTGACAAACACTTTCTGATTTTAAACCATACAATATCCCCATATTTTATTCAAATGGCTGCCTCTTGTTCCACGTGCAGGTTCTACATGAGCACAATTAAGTGTCCTGGAATTTCCCATTTTTTTGTAATGTTATCTCCAATATGTTGTGATCCACAGAGTCAAATGCCTTTGCAGGGTCAATAAAACACACATAAACATCTTTCTTGTAGTCTCTGCTTTCAGCCAAAATTCATCTGACATCAGCAACGATATCTCTTATTCCACGTGCTCTTCTGAATCCAGCTTGAATTTCTGGGGGTTCCTTGTCTATGTACTGCTGCAACTGCTTTTGAATTATCTTCAGCAAAATTTTACTTGAGTGTGATATTAATGGTATTCTTCTATGATCTCCGCATTCTGTTGGATCACCTTTCTTTGGAATGGGCACAGATCTGGGTATCTTCCAGTCAGTTGGCTAGGTAGCTGTCTTCCAAATTTCTTTGCATAGATAAGTGAGTACTTCCAGTGCTACATCTGCTTTTTGAAACGTCTCAGTTGGCATTCTTTAATTTCCGGAGTCTTATTTTTTGCCAAAATCTTCAGTGCAGCTCGAACTTCTTCCTTTAATACTACTGGATCTTGATCATATTCTATCTCCTGAAATGGTTCTACATTGACCAATTCTTTTTGGTACACTGACTCTGTGTATTCCTTCCATCTGCTTTTGATGCTTCCTGGATCATTCAATATTTTGCAAACAGAATTCTTCAATAATACAATACAAGGCTCGAATTTTTTTCTTTAGTTATTACAGCTTGAGAAATGCCAAGTATGCTCTTCCATTTTGGTTTTCTAACTCCAGGCCTTTGCATGTTTCATTACAATATTTGTCTTCTTGAGCTGCCCTTTGATATCTTCTGTTCAGCTCTTTTACTTCATCATTTCTTCCATTCTCTTTAACTACTTGTCTTAGTCATCTAGTGCTGCCATAACAGAAATGCCACAAGTGGATGCCTTTAACAAAGAGAAATTTATTTTCTCACAGTCTAGTAGGTTACAAGTCCAAATTCAGGGCATCAGCTCCAGGGGAAGGTTTCCTCTCTCTGTCGGCTCTAGAGGAAGGTTCTTGTCCTCAATCTTCCCCTGGTCAAGGAGCTTCTCAGGCACAGGGACCTCGGGTCCAAAGGACACGCTCTGCTCCTGGTGTTGCTTCCTTGGTGGTATGAAGTCCCCGATGCTCTGCTTGCTTCTCTTTCCTTTTATCTCTTGACAGATAAAAGGTGGTGCAAGCCACACCCCAGGAAAACTCCTTTTGCCTTGGATCAGGGAGGTGACCTGAGTAAGGGTGGTGTCACAATCCCACCCTAATCCTCTCAACATAAAACTTCTATCACATAATGGAGGACAACCACACAATACTGGGAAACATGGCCTAACCAAGTTGATACACACATTTTGGGGGGGACATAATTCAATCCATGATATTACTCTATGTTCAAGAGCAAGCTTCAGTCTCTTTTGACATCCATTTTGGTCTTTTCTTTCTTTCCCATGTTCTTAATAACATTTTGCTTTCTTCATTTATGATATCCTTGATGTCATCCCACAATTCGTCTGGTCTTGGGTTGTTAGTGTTCAGTGTATCAAATCTATTCTTGAGACGGTCTCCAATTTCAGGTGGGATATACTCAAGGTTGTATTTTGGTTCTCATAGACTTAATTTTCTTCAGCTGTATTTTCAGCTTGCATGTGAGCAACTGATGGTCTGTTCTGTAGTCAGGCCCAGCCTTGTTCTGACTGATGATATTGAGCTTTTCCATCATCTATTTCCACCAATGTAGTAGATTTGATTCCTGTGTTTTCTATCTGGTGAAGTTTACGTGTAAAGTCACCCTTTGTGTTGTAGAAAAAAGGTATTTACCATGAATAAATTGTTGCTGTATAATATTCTATTGTGATCTCTGGCATCATTTCTATCACCAAGACCATATTTTCCAACTACGGATCCTTTTCCTTTGTTTCTAACCTTCGCATTCTCATCACCATTAATTATCAATACATCTTGATTGCATATTTGATCAATTTCAGACTGCAGAAGTTGGTAAAAATCTTCAATTTCCACATCTTCGGCATTAGTGGTTGCAGCTTAAATTTGAGTAGTAGTTGTAGTAACTGGTTTTCCTTGTAAGCCAGTAGCATAGCTTCTAGCATCGCAGTAACATGCAAGCTACCATGGTATGACAAACTGACAGATACGTGGAGGTGAGCTTAATTAAAAATGGAATATTTTGCAAATTCCTTTACTCTTCATAACCCAGTGCCATCGAGTCGATTCCGACTCATAGCGACCCTATAGGACAGAGTAGAACTGCCCCACAGTGTTTCTAAAGAGCACCTGGAGGATTTTGGTTACTCTTCATAAATAAGTTTTACCTAATTTATAAATTATTCTATTTTATAAAGCTTATCTATTTTTGCTTGTAATGATAGGTATATTGAAGAGAAACAAACTGCAGCTGTACAACCATCATTAATCACAGAGTATCATGGATTAGTCTTTAATACAATTTTATGACATGGAAGAGAGCTTCCTGTGAGATTAGCAGCAATATATCTTCATTAAAAATTGTCAAGGAAAGTACAGTGATTTGAAATTTGCGAGCATATTGTTAGGCTAGAAATAAAAGCAGTAAGGCACATTAACTTATTTTGTTCATGGGTATATGAAACTTTTGTAATTAGAAGAGGAAAATAATGCTTAGCTTATTTTAAACAGTTAAGAGAGTTAAATTAAAAAGTGATGTTTATAACTCTTATGTTTTAATTAGTGTCTGAGCTGTTACTAGAAAGTTTTAATGTTTTAAAAATTTTCCATTTCCCATTAAAAGTGACTTTAATTAACTACTTTTCATAAGAACTACTCAATGTGTCTTTCAAAATGTTAGCACAGTTTCTTTTAAATCTTTTAGACTTCATTTGACAGACCATCAAGCCTAATCAGATACCAGTCATATTTCAACTCAGAAACGTTTATATGTTTCCCAGTCATATTTTTTTCATACCTGCTCACAATCTTAGTCCTCAATTCTCCTTAGCCCCAAATTACCATAATCTCTATTTTCCAACCCTTTAACTTATAAAATAATATTAGTACTTGTGTCCCTTCTGATGCTACTAATGCTGCCCTTCCTTTTACTATAAATACTGACAACAATAATTACTGTAAGATCTTTTTTTCCATTCTTACTTTGGTCGTGATATAGAAAACCCAAAATCAAACCTGTTCCCATAGAGCTGATTCTAACTCATAGCAACCTTATAGGACAGAGTAAAACTGCCCTATAGGGTTTCCAAGAACTGGCTGGTGGTTTTGAACTGACAACCTTTGGTTGGCAGCCTATATCTTAACTGTGCCACTGTGCCACCAAGGCTGTATATGCCCATATATATTTAACAGGCAATATCATATTTTCTATGTGCAACACCTTATGTGTTAGATGCTTTTATTAATCATATATTACACATGGAAAAATTATAATTGCCCACATTCACACAGATAATACATTGTAACCCACAAAACCAGGTAGTCTGATTCTAAAGCTCTTCCTGTTACTTCAATCTTATAGGTATATAGAAAAATAATTTAACTTTTGTTGTATTATATAAGATTTTAATGCATTATAATAATCCCACTCAGAAAATTAATATCCAATAAAGTTTAAAATGTAATAATAAGTATTGATATTAGCACTATTTAAGCATATGCATCATTATACTCAAGTTTATGCTCTCCTACTTTGGATACCAAGAAAAAAATTAAAAAACTGGTTGCCATCGAGTGGATTCCAACTAATAGCGACCTTACAGGATAGAGTAGAAGTGCCCCATAGGGTTTCCAAGGAGCAGCTAGTGGATTTGAACTGTTGACCTTTTGGTTTGCATCCAAGTTCTTAACCACCACACCACCGGGGCTCCACCTATTGAATGCTTATTTTGAAAGTGATTCATTTTACCTCCTTTAAAGCTGTCATTTCTGTGTACATTATATTCATCGCTTTTGAATACTTCTCTGCTCCCACCCATTTTCACAATTTTCACTGGCAAGAAGGAAATTCTCCATAATGTTTCTGCACTTCATATGGCAGTTTTTGTCCTAGACCAGCTATTCAGTAATGTTTGTACGACAAACACCCTGTAAGAAAGGAATATGTCTCCCTTCAAAGAGAAGGCAGATTTGTTTCCTGCCTAGGAAAATAAATGTAATGTTTCCTCTGGATCGAAGATTGGCAGGTTTGCCAGCCACCCCCTTCTAAGTTTCTGGGTTTCCTAAACTCAGGGCTCTTCAACTGTGAGGCAAATTTATTGTGTGCACAACATACACCTCGATGACTGTACATCACCTCCATGGAACTTGGAGGACAAAGAAAGCTCATGCTAATCAGAAGCTCATGTTGCCTGCAGTGCCATGAGTAATAAAGTCCTTTGTTTTTCCCGAACTTCTGGCAGCATCTATGAAACGATAGCAGGCTAATTTGTAAGCTTCAAATTTAGTGAAAATCTCAGGCTGTTCACATTGCTGGCAGCCATAAGATTCTTCAAAAAGATTCTCTATATTAAATTCCCCCATCAATCTTTATTACACTGAATGCCCTAACATACCTTATGATACAGAGAGGTAAAGATGATGAGAGCAAATATATATCTGCAAAAAAAATTTTTTTTTAATTAAATCAGGTAGAAAGCAAAAATGTTCCAAAAATAATCACAGAAAGAGTACTGGAGCTGGTTATATGATGATCACATAAAATGTAAAGATAGACTAAAAAAAAACAATCGTGGAAGAACACATTCATTGCTTATGGACTGGAGACACTGCAATCCAAAAGAACTAAGAAATAATATTTATGCTCACTATGTTCTTATCTAAAAATCAGAAAAGACCTCTAATTCTCCATCTCATCTTCTCCTAAGGTTTTGAATATCACAAAGTCACCTGGAACTGTTTATACTATAAGTTCAGAAAAATTGATAAACTGAAGTATTTAAATATTATGCTGTTGTTGTTGTTAAGTGCCATCTAGTCACTTCTGACTCATAGAGACTCTATGTACCACAGAATAAAAAACTGCCCAGTCCTGTGCCATCCTTAAAATCGTTGTTATGCTTGTGCCCATTGTCTCGGCCACTTTGTCAATCCATCTTATTGAGGTTCTTTCCTCTTTTCTACTGACCCTGTACTTTACCAAGCATGATGTTCTTCTCCAGGAACTGATCCCTCCTAATAACAAGTCCAAATTATGTAAGATTCAATCTTGCCATCCTTGCTTCTAAGGAACATTCTGGTTGTCCTTCCAAGACAGATTTGTTCGTTCTTTTGGTAGTTCATGGTATATTCAATATTCTTTGCCAACACCACAATTCAAAGGTGTCAATTTTTCTTTGGTCTTTCATTGTCCAACTTTTACATGCATATTAGGTGATTGAAAATACCATAGCTTGGGTCAGGTGCACCTTAGTCTTCAAGGTAACATCTTTGCTTTTCAACACTTAAAGAGGTCCTTTGCAGCAGATTTTCCCAATGCAATGTGTCTTTTGATTTCTTGACTGCTGCTTCCATGTCTGTTGATTGTGGATCCAAGTAAAATGAAATTATTGGTCCAGTTGTGAGGATTTTTGTTTTCTTTATGTTGAGGTACAATCTATACTGAAGGCTGTGGTCTTTGATCTTCACCAGTAAGTGCTTCAAGTCCTCTTCACTTTCAGCAAGCAGAGTTGTGTCATCTGCATAATGCAGGTTGTTAATGAGTCTTCCTCCAATTCTTACCCCCCGTTCTTCATATAGTCCAGCTTCCAGGATTATTCACTCAGCATACAGATTGAATACGTACGCTGAAAGGATACAACCCTGATGCACACCTTTCCTGACTTTAAACCAATCAGTATCCCCTTGTTCTGTCTGAACAACTGCCTCTTGGTCTACATACAGTTGCCTCATGAGCACAATTAAGTGTTCTGGAATTTCCATTCTTTTTGCAATGTTATCCTGTAATTTGTTATGATCCACACAATCGAATGCCTTTGCATAGTCAATAAAAGATGGGTAAACATCCTTCTGGTATTCTCTGCTTTCAGCCAGGATCCATCTGACATCGGCATAATATTTACATTAGATTGTATCATATTATTATTGTCTAAACAGTGGTAAATTTATTGTTTCTAATTATAATAATTCCAGCTAGGATGAAAATATAAAAAAGGAAATTTTAGAAATGAGCCACATGTCTAAAACAGAAGATAATAATACTTAATATTTTATTTACATAATTCTGCACATTATTAAAATACAGAAGAAAAATAGATGATAGGTAAGTAGGGTCTAAGGTAGGTAGGTAGGTAGATAGATGGATAGATAGATAGATAGATAGATAGTTAGATAGATAGATAGGTGATAGATAGATGAGATAGACAGACAGATAGATATAGATAGGTGATAGGAGTAGGTGAGAAAAAGTGCAATTATTTTATTCAGAAAAATTAATTACATTTAGTAGTAAATTAACATTAATAACTGAATGATAAACTGAAATTGAAATAAAGGAATGGCTAAATTATAGATAAATGTTTCTTGAAAGAAGAGCTTGTGAAAAATTGGCATTTATTCATCTTTAAATTTTTGTGAGAATTTACCAGTAAAATGCTTTTGCATAGATTTTTCTTCATGGGCAGTTTTTTTTGTTTTTTTTTTTTAATTGAATCTCTATTTGTTACAGGTCTATTCAGACTTCCTATTTCTTCTTGAATCAGTTTTGCTAAATATTTCTTTCTGAGAATTTGTTCATTTCATCTAAACTCATTAACTTTTTGGCATACTGTTATCCATAGTATTTTCTTATAATTCTTTTGATTTCTGTAAAGTCAATAATAACACCCTCTCATTCCTAGTTTTGGAAATTTGAGTCTTCTCTCTATAGCTTTTTTTTTTTTTTTAATGTCAGCGTAGTTAAAGTTTTGTCAATTTTGTTGATTTTTTTTTTTCCCAAAGAATCAACTTTTGTTGTTTACTGCCTCTATTTTTTTTCCATTTTCTATTTTCATTGATTTCTACTCTAATCAGTCTTATCATTCCTTCTGCTTGCTTTGGACCTCTGGCAGCTCTAGGTTTAGTTTCTTCTTATTTCTTTGCCTTAAGGTGTAAGGTTAGGTTACTGATTTGAAATCTTTATTCCTTTGTAATATAGGCATGTACAGCTACAATTTCCTTCAAATCACTGTTTTGAATTCTATAGGTTTTAATATATTTTGTCTTCTTTTTCATTCATCTCAAAGTAATTTCTACTTTACTTTCTGATGACTTCTTTGACCCATTAGTCATTTAGGAGTATGCTGCTTAATTCCCACATATTTTTGAATTCCTAAGTTCCCCTGTTATTGATTTATAATTTATTATATTGTAGTCAGGGAGCTTACTTTGTATGATTTAAATTATTTTAAATTTATTGAGGCTTGTTTTATGGCATAGCATATCGTCTATTTCGGAGACTATTTCATGTGTACTTGAGAAAGCTGTGCATTCCCCCTCTATAACTAAGGTAGAATATTTTATAAATGTCTATTAAATGAAGCTGGTTTACAGTAATTCTTCTATTTATTTGTTGATCTTCTGCTTAATTGTTCCAGACATTATTTAATGTGCGTTACTGAAGTCTCCAATTATTACTAATTGTTTATTTCTTCCCAGGTATATGTCTTTAAATAAGCACTTACTGTTTATATTACTAACTAAACCTAACTAAAGCTCAGAAAAATATGATTCATGTACACAAAGTAGAAATTATTAAGTTTTCACAAAATATTTTGCTTTTTAGACTGAGTAAACTGATTCCATATTATGAAAAAAAAAAAAAACCCTCAAATTTTTACTTTCCGCTACCTTTTCCCCACTTAGCTTTCTATTATTGTTAGTATTACTGAGATTTTTACTGTCAGGAATTGATAGTCTGTAATGGGTTGAATTGCGACCCCAATGTGTGTGTTAGAATTCTAACTTCTATTCCTGTGGATGCAATCCCATTTGGGAACAGGATTATCTTAGTTATGCTAATGAGGCCAAATCAGTGGGGGATGTGTCTTAAACCAATCACTTCTGAGATATAAAAGAGCCAATTAGGCACAGGTGGAGACAGACACAGTGGGATAAGTGATATTATAGGATCACTACGAGTAGGAATCACCTCATTGGTAACGGGTTTTTTTGGGGGGGCAGACAACGGAGGTAGACCAGTCTACAAGCCCAGGAACTCCAAGGATTGCTTGCTAGAGAAGCTGAGACAAGGATTTTGCCCTAGAGTGGACAGAGAGAGAGACTTCCCCTAGAGCTAGTGCCCTGAATTCAGAATTCAAGCTACCTAAACTGTGAGAAAATAAACTTCCATTTGTTAAGATAACCTACTTGTGATATTTCTGTTATACCTGCACTAAGAAAACAAAACACTGTACAGTGAATGTTCCCATAGATATACCATCTTAGGTCTAAATTTAAAATCATTCAACTCAATACCAGTCTCTTTATTATGGGTTCTTCATTTATGGGCTAACTCTCATGGCACTGTTCCCCGAATCCCTTTAGGATTTTTTTTTTTTTTCCCTTAGTGGTTTATGGGTTGGTATTGTACTTGGAAAAAACACAAGTAAACATCTTTCAGATATTCTCTGCTTTCAGCCAGGATCCATTTGACATCAGCAATGATATCCCTGGTTTCATATCCTCTGCTAACTCCAGCCTGAATTTGTGGCAGTTCCCTCTCAATATACTGCTGCAACTGCTTTTGAATGATCTTCAGCAAAATTTTCTCTGCGTGTGATATTAATGATATTGTTCTATAATTTCCACATTCAGTTTGATCACCTTTCTTGGGAATAGGCATAAATATGGAGCTCTTTCAGTCTATTGACCAGGTAGCTGTCTTCCAAATTTCTTGGCACAGATGAGTGAGCACTTCCAGCACTGCATCTGTTTGTTAAAACATGTCAGTTGTTATTCCTTCAATTCCTGGAGCCTTGTTTTTTGCAAATGCCTTCAGTGCAGCTTGGACTTCTTCCTTCAGCACCATTGGTTCCTAATCATATGTTACCTACTGAAATGGAGAACGTCAATGAATTCTTTTTGGTATAGTAACTATGTTTATTGCTTCCATCTTCTTTTGATGCTCCCTGCATCCTTTAATATTTTCCCCATAGAATCCTTCGCTATTGCAACTCAAGGCTTGAGTTTTTTCTTCAGTTCTTTCAACTTGAGAAATGTTGAGCATGTCCTTCCCTTTTGGTTTTCTATCTCCAGGTCTTTTCAAATGTCATCATAATGCTTTACTTTGTCTTCTCAAGCCTTCTTTTTAAATCTTCTCTTTAGCTCTTTTACTTCACCATTTCTTCCTCTTGCTTTAACTACTCAACATTCAAGAGAACGTTTCAGAGTCTCTTCTGACATCCATTTAGGACTTTTCTTTCTCTCCTGTCTTTTTAACGACCTCTTGTTTTCCTCTCGTATGACGTCCTTGATGTCATTACACAGCTCCTCTGGTCTTTAGTCATTAGTGTTCAATGCTTCAAATTTATTCTTGAGATGGTCTCTAAATTCAGATGGAAGATACTCAGAATTGTACTTTGGCTCTTGTGGACTTGTTCTGATTTTCTTCAGATTCAACTTGAACTTGCATATGAGTAATTGATAGTCTGTTCCACAGTCAGCCCCTGGCCTGGTTCTGACTGATGATATTGAGCTTTTCCATTGTCCCTTTCCACAAATGTAGTCAATTTCATTCCTGTGTATTCTGTCTGGTGAGGTCCATGTTACCATTTATCTTGCTGAAAAAAGGTACTTGCAATGAAGAAGTCTTAGGTCTTGCAAATTTTATCATATGATCTCGGGTATCATTTTTATCACCAAGGCCATATTTTCCAACTACCGATCCTTCTTTATCTCCAAATTTTGCATTCTAATCACCGGTAATTATCAGTGTGTTCTGATTGCATGTTTGATCAATTTTGGAATGCAGAAGTTGGTAAAAATCTTCAATTTCTTCATCTTTGGCTTTAGCGGTTGGTGCTTAAATTTGAATATGTGTATTAACTGGTCTTCTTTGTAGGCTTATGGATATTATCCTATCACTGACAGTGTTGTATTCCAGGGTAGATCTTGAAATGCTCTTTTTGACTATGAATGCAATGACATTCCTTTTCAAGTTGTCATTCCTGGCATAGCAGACAATATGATTATCCAATTCAACGTGACCAATACCAGTCCATTTCAGGTCACTAATGCCTAGGATATGGATCTTTACATGTTCCATTTCGTTTTTGATAATTTCCAATTTACCTAGATTCATACTTCATACTTGCTAGGTGCTAGTTATTAGTGGATGTTTCCAGCTGTTTCTTCTCATTTTGAGTCATGCAACATCATCAAACAAAGGTCCCAAAAGCTTGACTCCATCCATGTCATTAAGATCAACTCTATTCTGAGGACACAGCTCTTCTCCAGGCATCTTTTGAGTGGTTTCCAACCTGAGGGGCTCATGTTCTGGCACTATATCGTACAATGTTCCACTGTTATTCATAAGGTTTTTGCTGGATAATTCTTTTCAGAAGAAGACCACCAGGTCAGACCAACTCAACAGTACCTAACAACAACAACTGTATTTGAAGAACAATTTAGATAATTGTAAAATCCCTGGGTCACATTTTATCCCCTCTGAAATTCGTAGACAGCACTCTACTCCTTTCTAAGATGTACTGTTGTTGTTAAGAAATCTGAGGCCAATATTTTCTCCTCTGATACTAGACATGATTTTCCTGGGATACAGAGGGCCCTTTTTTTTAAAGGAATTTTTCCAAATTTTGGTTTTAACATATTACAACTATTTTCTTCTATCATATCTTTGAGAAAAATACACAAGTGGTCGTTTTTCCTTTTCAGGAATACTTCTCATGCAAGTGTTGAATGGCTTTTGTTTGTCTTTTACCTAGGCATGCTACAAATTACCCAATGCCCGTGCTTCCCTTTGAAACTCTGACTCTCTTCCCTCCTGATCCATGCCTTAAATTCCTTCTGGCATTCTCTTTCATCCAAAACAACTGTGCAAAACATTATTCTAATGCTGCCTATGGCAAAATCCCAAACTAACACTCGCTGTGATCTTGTGCTATTCTCAGCCTCATGTTCGGTGCAAGAATGCTGCTGACTTGAAAATAAGTGAATTTGTAGATTTTTATCAGACAAATTGTCAAAATGAGATTGTACAATATATATGGAACACAACCCTCTTTAATTAAGATTTACACAAGAACAAATAACTGGTTATATAGCAGCAGTAAAAACTGTGAGAATAGGGGAACTGGCATAATAGGAATATCTCACTAAATTGTGATATTCTAAAGGTCCTTGCACTATGACCTCAGGAATATCCTAGAATCTAGGGCTAGAAAGATTATCCATAAACTTTAATCCATTTTTTCTATAATAGATGACCTTGTTGCTCAAAATAGTTCTGTCCCTTCTTAGCATCCTTCTCCTTACATTATCCATCCTTCAAGGAGGATTGTAGTCTACTACTCTGTATATGAAGAATGGGGCATAAGGATTGGAGGAAGACTCATTAACAACCTGCATGATGCAGATGACACAACCTTGCTTGATGAAAAGGAAGAGGACTTGAAGCACTTACTGATGAAGATCAAAGAGCACAGCCTTCGGTATGAATTACACCTCAACATTAAAAAAAAAAATCCTCACTACTAGACCAATAAGCAACATCGTGATAAACAGAGAAAAGACTGAAGTTGTCAAGGATTTCATTTTACTTGGATACACAATCAACGCCCATAGAAACAGCAGTCGAGAAATCAAATGACACTTTGTATTGGGCAAATCTGCTGCAAAAGACCCCTTTAAAGTGTTAAAAAATCGAAGAAGTCACCTTGAAGATTAAGGTGTACCTGACCCAAACCATGGTGTTTCAATTACCTCATATGCATTTGAAAACTGGACAGTGAATAAGGAAGATCTAAAAAGAATCGATGCCATTGAGTTGTGGTGTTGGCAAAGAATGCTGACTACACCATGGACTGCCAGAAGGAACAAATCTGTCTTGGAAGAAGTAAAACCAGAATGCTCATCGGAAGCAAGAAGGGTAAGACTTCATCTCATATACTTTGGACACGTTATTGGGAGGGATCAGTCCTTGGAGAAGGACATCATTCTTGGTAAAGTAGAGGGCCAGGAAAAAAGAGGAAGACTCTCAATGAGATGGATTGACATAGTGGCTGCAGCAGTGGGCTCAAGCATAACAACAACTGTGAAGATGATGCGGAACCAGGCAGTATTTCCTTCTGCTGTACATAGGGTCACTATGAGTTGGAATGGACTAGATGGCACCTAATAACAACAACAACACTCTGTACAAACGAGGTATGGCCACATTATTTATGTTCATTAATGAAATATGAAAAGAAGCAGACGTCACTTCTGAGCAGAAGCTTTAGATTTCAGTATAATATTCTCTTTGTCTATTTCCTCTCAAAAATAGTGGCTAACGACATTCCAGATAAAGGCTATCTTATCAGTCTTGGCTCCATAGTGGACCAGAGCTGCAGAATGAGCATGCAATAGAAATGAGAAATAGATATCTACTCTTATAAACCAACAAATGATGGGGGATTGTTTGTTACTATATATGTTGTTCTTGTTGCTTTTGTGTACCTGTTTGCATGAAGTCGATTTCAACTCATAGCCTACCCAATATGACTGAGTACGGTTGCCCCATGAGGTTTCCTAGGCAGTAAACTTTATGGGGAGTCCTAGTGGTGCAGTGGTTAAGAGTGTAACTGCTAACCAAAGGGTTGTCATTTTGAATCCACCATCTTCTCCTTGGAAACTCTATGAGACAGTTCTACTCTGTCTTATAGGGTGTCTATGAGTCAGAATCAACTCAAAAGCAGTGGGTATATAATCTTTATGGGGAAGATCAAAGACTACAGCATTCAGTATGGATTACACCTCAGCGTAAAGAAAACAAAATGCTCACAACTGAACCAATAAACAACATCATGATAAACAGAGATAAGACTGAAGTTGTCAGGGATTTCGTTTTACTTAGATCTACAGTCTAGGCCCGTGGAAGCAGCACTCAAGAAATCAAATGACACATTGCATTGGGTAAATCTGCTGCAAAAGATCTCTTTGAAGGGTTAAAAAGAAAAGATGTCCCTTTAAGGGCTAACGTGCACCTGACCCACGCCACTGTGTTTTCAATTACCTTGCATGCATGTGAAAGTTGGACAATGAATAAGGAAGGCCAAAGAATTGATGCCTTTGAACTATGGTCTTGGTGATGGATATTGAATATAACATGGACTGCAGGAAAAAAGAGCAAATCTGTCTTGGAAGAAGTAGAGCCAAAATGCTGCTTAGAAGCAAGGACATGTACTCTGGGCATGTTATCAAGAGGAACCAGTCCCTGCAGAAGGACATCATGCTTAGTAAAAAAGAGGGTCAGCGAAAAAGAGGAAGACCCCCAATGAGATGAATTGACAGTGGCTACAACAATGGGCTCAAGCATAGCAACAGTTGTGAGGATGGCGCAGAACCAAGCAGTGGTTTGTTCTGTTGTACATAGGACCACTATGAGTAGGATCTGACTCCATGGCACCTAAGAACAACAACAATCTTCACGGGAGTAGATCATCAGGTCTTTTCCCCTGCTGAGCTGCTGGTGGGTTTGAACTGCTGAACTTTCAGCTCCTAACCATCATGCCACCAAGGATGCTTGTTACTACATATAACAGCCGAAATCATTGAATAAATATCCTCTTTGGAAATTGGTTTATTTATTACTTCTGATTGAAATGGCAGAGTATTAATATCTATTCTAGCAGCTTCTGAGAGAATATTACACAGGTGAAGCCAGCTGGTCTAAGATAGAGTCTCTCTGTCTTGTTTTTCAATCTATCTCTCTTTCTCTTCATTCCCTTTTCATTTATTTACCCCCTCTGTCTTTATCATATCTTTCTGTGTACCTATTTCCCTTGCTCTTTCTCTCTGCTCCTTTTCTTGTTGCTCAGATTTCTTGGGAATAAATTCAGTATTGCTCAACGGAATCGACTCAACAGCATGGGGTTTGGTTTGTTTTTTTGGTAGGTCAAATATATGCTCTTTGTCCTATCAACTGTGACTGGAGAAATTGAGGGGAATACGTTTTGCTAAATCTTTTTCAGAATCCTTCACAATAAAGGATGAGAAAGAGAAAGAAAGTAGATTATTAACGAGCTGTGATGACATTCTAAAGTATTTCTAAGATAGTTTTCTATAATTTTTAGTTGGTTTCTATCTTGTACCAATATCGCACCATTTTAATTGCTCTAAATTTAAAATAAACCTTGACATTGATAATGTAGGTCCACTTGTTAGTCTGTATTTTCCATATTTAAATTGCCTATTTTAGATATGTTTACCCTATTTGAAGACAAATTACTCTTTGTGATGGTTAAGATTGTGTATCATCTTGGCTGGGCCATGATTCTCAGTGGTTTGGCAGTTATGATATGGTTTTGCAGTTATGAAATGATGTAATCACCTCCAAGATGAGATCCATTATGAGCAACTAATCAGTTAAAGCAAATTTCCTTGGGGGTGTGGCCTGTGTCCAATACATATGGACTGTCTGGCAAAGCTCCCTCTGGATCCTGCATTAGGCTTGTCATCATTTGACCTCTGGTTTTTGGGACTTGAACCAGCAGCCTGCCGCCTTACCTGCCGATCATGAGTCTGTGAGCCCCTGCAGATATGTGAGTCAGGAGAAAATTCCAGCTTGACTCCTGATCCACGGACTTGGGACTTTCCAGCCCCTACAACCGCCTGAGTCATTTCCTTGATATAATTCTCTCTTGCTCTCTCTCTCTCTATGCGCGCGCGCGCATACACACACACTCACACACACACCAAACAGCTTCTCTAGAGAACCCAGCCTAAGATGCTAATGTCAAGTTATGTTTTAAAAAATCCTCTTAGGATTTATACTTTTATAAATACATGAATTCATTTTAGGAGTGTCTTCAAACTATTCATCTTTTTTTTTCCAAAGGACATGGCATACTTTCTCTCTCTCTCTCTTTCTTTATATATATATAAGATATATATATTAATTTTTCTCTGTAAAGAATTTTCATAATTTTTAAAATTTATTTTAAGAGAATAAAAAGAAAAGTCACAGAGTTAAATCTGAGAAAATATTTTTGAAAATCACATATCAGAGACAAGACTTTTACCAAAAACATACAGTGGACTCTTAAAACTCATCAATAAAAAATGAACAAACTAATTGAAAAAATGAGGAGAAAATATTGACATTTCGCCAAAGATTTACGGACAGCAGATATACTCAGTATTATACACCATTAGGTATGCAATGAGATACTATTAGAAACTTATGAGAATGGCTAAAACCCAAAACACTAGCAACACCCAATGCTGGCAAGGATGTAGAACAACTGTAACTCTCATGCACTGCTCTCATGCACTGCTGGGGGGGATGCAAAATGGTACAGCCACTTTTCCTGGAAGACAGTTTGGCAGTTTCTTATACAACTAAAAATGTGCTTACCCTACAATTCAGCAATCACACATCTAGGTATTTACTCAAATGACTTGAAAACTTATGTCCATACAAAAATATGCACATGAATGTTGATAGGAGCTTTTCCATACTTGCCACAATATTGGAAGCAAACCGGATGTACTTAAACAGGTGAACAGATAAACTGTGGTATATCCATAGCGTGTGCTATTAGCTGGTGATAAGAAGAAGGGATCTATCAAACCACAAAAAGACATGGAGGAAACTTAAGTCCACATTACTATGTGAAACAAGACTATCAGAGATAGCTACATACTCTTTAATTTCAACTATATGACATCTGAAAGAAAACAAAACTGTTGAAAAAGTAAAAAAGATAGTGGTTGACAGGGATTCAGAAGGATGAATAGGTATAGCACAAGGGTTTTTTAGTGCAGCAACACTATTCCGTACGATACTATAATGGTGGATAGATGGCATTACGAATAAGTGAAGGTCTACAGAACTATATCACCACACATATATCAGTTTGTCTTACTGTGAGGACTTTCATTTTGCAGTGATACTGGAAGCTATGCCACCAGTATTTTGAATACCAGCAGGGGTACCATGGTGGATAGGTTTCATTCAGCAGAGCTTCCAAACTAAGACTCTCTGGAAAGAAAGTCCTGGTAATCTAGTCCCCCAAAATTAGCCAGTGAAAACCCTGTGAATCACAACAGAAGACTGTCTGATACAGTGCTGGGAGAAGAGCCACCCGGGTTAGGAGGCACTCAAAATACAAAGTGGCTGCAGCCAAGGACTTGGTTACCAATAATCACGAACATGGCGCAGGACCGGGCAACATTTTATTCTGTTATACATGAGGTTTCCGTGAGCCAGAGCCCATTCAATGGCAGCTAACGACATAGAACTGTACAACACAAATGTAAACAATGTAAACTACGGACTTTAGCTAATAGCAATGTAACAGCATTTTTCATCAGTTGTAATAAATATACCATATTAAAAATGCACGATATTAATAGTAGGGGAAATTATCTGGGAAGGGAGAGGGACTACATAGAAACACTCTGTATTATGTACACATTTTGTGTAAATTTAATCTCTGGCTACTTGTATACTTGCTAATACATCACATAAGTGAATATGTAATGTTTGGGATTCTCACTTTTTGTGTGTGTGTGTGCCTTAGGTGAAAGTTTACAGCTTAAGTTAATTTCTCATACAAAAATTTAGGCATATACTGTTATGCGATCCTAGTTGCAATCCCTGTGATGTGACAGCACAGTCCCCCTTTTAACCCTGGGCGTCCTGTGTCCATTCAACCAGCTCCTATCCCTTTCTGCCTTCTCATTCCGCCTCCGGACAGGAGCTGCCCATTTAGTCTTGTGTATCTACTTGAACTAAGGAGCACATTCCATTTGTGTAGACTCTCCACTGCTTAGTTTCTCCAGGTGTGGAAAATGCATCCAGAGAGCTACTGTTTGCCTCAGCCCGCACGTGCCAGCTGACCTGGACTGCAGGGTGCCAGCCTGGCAAATCCTTGCTGCTTCTGAACTGTCTCTCCCTCCCCCTGTTGCTCAGTCAACTCCTCAGCTTTGTCTTTGATGTTCAGGGCTCCTAGACTGTCATACATATCAATTCACTTGTATTTTTGGGCCTTTGTTGTAAGAAGGACCACAGGAAGGCCTGACCACTCTGCCATCGTGGCCCCTGGTAGTCTTGATCATGCCAAAATTGATCTACATCTGGGGTGGTGGCAGCATATTTCTTTCATTGATAATTACTGTTTTTTTTTTTTTTTCCTAGTCATTTTCCCATCATTTGATTACCACTGACTGAGTTATAAATTACCTGAGGGTCTTCAAAATGGTGATTTTCTTATCCTATCTTTCCATTTTAAGCTGGAAATTATTCATATAGAAATGCCCCAGGCATGGAATCAGTCATTTCTCCAAGGAGCATTTTCCTTTCAATGAGAAATGTTATTTTGATGCCATAATCTGAGTGCTGAAATTTCTCATTAACCCCAATGCTCCTAGTTATTTACAATAACCAGAGAAAGGAAATGCTTAGTTTTAAAATTAGGCAATAAATTATGACTTCTTTAGTCAAAGTCAAGATTATAGATATTTTACTTAAATGCTTTAATTTTACTTTTCCTATTCTTCTGAAAATACTAAATAACAACATGAACATAACTTATTTGCTTAGTTCTACATACATCTGCAGTAATTTCAATTTATATTATTAATTTAGAAGTTCATTTGGGAAGTTTCACTTCCACCTCTTTCCTCCACCCTGTTTCCTTCCTCCACGTGTAGGAAACATGTTTTGTTAGATTTTGGTTTAGTTTTTCTTTGTGTTTAAAATATCACAGAAATACATACATTGCCTCTTTTGTTTTCACACAAGATGATATTTTTTTTATATACTTTACTCCCCTAGTGAACAATATACCCTCAGGATATCTAACACTCTCAGTGCCTGGAGACTGTCTTGGTTGTTTTTATGCATAATACTTCATGATGTGTCTGTTTTGGTAATCTGGCCGTTCATTGATGGAGAGTTGTATTGTTTCCCATTTTTGTTATTATAAATAACTTTACAGGTAAAAAAATCCTTAGTATATGTCATTTCATATTTTTGAAAGTGTTTTTTTAAGGGATGTCCAGGATGTGGGATTGTTAGGGCAAAGGTTAAATGCATAGGAATTTGACACATTTTGCCACAATCTGTTGTATAGTATTTATTTATATTCCGATCAACCACGTACAAGTTTTCTTGTTCCACAGTCTCACTAACAAAATATTTGACAAACTTTTGTATGAGAATTGATGTCTCAGTACAGTCTTATTTGTGTTTATCTTATTATGTGTGATACTGAGCATTGTTTCACATGTATAGGGCCATTTTTCTTTCTCTTTCTATAAATTTTCTATCTTCCTTTGTTTTAAATTTTCAGTGGGGTGGTCACTCTTTTCTTTTTGATTTTTATGACACATACATATATTGTTTAGTATAATAGTCCTTGGTCTTTATGCAAGCAGAATTCTTTTTCTGTGTTTGTAATTTATCTTTTTTGCCTAGTTTTGGACATTCTCCTATGTAAACATATTATCTGTCTTTTGTAAAAATGTTTATGTAGTTAAATATATTTATAGAGTGTTTAATAACTTCTGTATATTTTAGCCGAGATTTAGAGAGGTTTTCCCGTATCTTGGGCTATTATAATGGAAATCACCTGTGTAGTACTTGTATGATTTCCTTTTTTAGTACTTCTACGATTCCCTTTTTAAAATTTAGATTCGAATCCATTTGAGATTTATCCTTGTATACAGCGGATACAATTTTATCAAATGGCTACCCAGTTACCACAACATCATTGTTATAAAACTCATAATTTCTCCACTAATTCGAGATCCCACTTTTAACCTATTGTTAAATTTCCATATGAAAATGTGTCCATGTCTAAATTTTACATTATGTTCTAAAGTGGAGAAAGAACAAGGATAAAGTGGAAAAAAGTGAGAGCAAACTGAAAATTGTATGAGGCTTCCACCACCTTCAATTTTGATGATGTTGGTGTACCATGAGAAAAGGTGCCAAGCTTCATCATGGACCTAAATATGCATCTATCCCAAGAGTTGGGCATGGTGGAATAGCTTCAAATCTATGGCAATTAGGCGAGACAGTGTATAAGTATCAGCCTGTGTGAACTTAAAAAGCACCTGGTGTCTCCTCACGGACTTTTCACTTATGAAAACAATGTCACTGCTGCTTTGTTTTCACCTTCCAAACCTTATACAAAATTCCTTAAGCAGAAATATGTGGGAAAGGAAATGTTGGGAACCAATTTAGCAGAGACAAGTTAATGTATATTAAACCATTACAGTACAACTCTCATAAACTTGGCACCTACATTGACCTAACAGCCATATGTAACTTCTAAATAAAGACAATAACAGTCATGCCTTCTTCAGAGATAATGCAATTGTTCCACATGCAACCCAAAACAAGCTTACCCTTTCCCCAAAAGAAGTTGTTAAATCACCTTTTCACCTTTGCTTGATATTTTATTTTTTCCAGCTGAGTCATACTACGCTATATATAACTTAAATGCTGACATATTAAAGTTGACTACTGTTAACTGTTAATATACTTTATATTAGTTAGTAGGAGAAAGATAATGGAGGAGTTGTTTTATATACACACAGACACAAACAAACATATTCCTATGAGTTTAAGAAAGAACCACTCATAACTATTTTAGTCTTTGTTTATGCAACTGTTTTCATGGGCATAGTTGGCATTTATAACTATCTTTTCCCAAAAGCTAGTCTATATACATTTGCCTTTAGAAAATGCCTCAGCTGGCTGTGTTTCTTTACCTCAAGGAGTGACCCAAACCTTAATCCCTGAAGAGTATAAACCAAAAATTAGGTTCTTGTGTTTTTCTACTGACTTCAATCACAGGACATAGGGGCATTAAGTAGCACTCCAGAAGATTTCCCTCATTCAAAAAATAATCTTCTCTATTCTACTGAGTAGTAACCTCCCAAACTTTGCCTTCATAGTGAAGATCAAACATCTGAACTAGTACAGTAACCTCCATCTTTGCTGTTGATTTGCTGGTATGAAGAACACAAAGTGGTCAGATGGCAGTCTCAGCTTCCTAGTCAATTGTACCACTGTCGCATCCCCTAGTGGAACTAAGACCTGTTTACCACCACAGCCCAAATTTAGAGTGATGGGAAACAAACATTTGGCCAGTTGATTACTTTCCAGACTAGGTATCTATTTTACTGAGATTTCCAGTTCAGTGAGAACGAAGTTTCCATGATGGAAGTGGTCCAATAGCTTCCTAGCTTAAAGCCCCAAGGAATGATGCTATATCAAGGTCTCAGTGTCAATTCCCGCTTTTAGCAAGTTGAGCACTCAGTAGTGGCAGTAGCCATATCAATCCTGTTGAGTGGAAGCCTCTGTTGATTATCCCGTGTTTAGCCTTGCTCCCTGTCACCACGGATAATTTGTTCATAAAATCATTGGACATTGACAAAAGAGACTGAAGAAAAGGCTCATTAAAATTCATATAATATGACGTCTTATCCTAGTTATTAAAATGTTACTCTGCTAAGGTGATCCTTTGATAAGCTTATACATAGAGCACAAATATCTTCACATTCTATGTTCATCTACACAGTTCTATCACATACTTCTTCTCCAAAGCTCCTTATTATCAACTTCCCACTTGTGTTCCTTGAGGTCTGTGACCATCCAGCAAACTATTAGTGACAGTCAATGCCTATCTAGCCCTCTAACCATCTCTCATTCCAGGAAAATAAATAACCAGTTTCACTGCTTGGATTTCTGCCCCAGAAGGATTTCTCCTTACCATGATAATTCAAAGCTACATTGGAGTGGCTTTTGTTGTTGTTGTTAGTCGCTGTAGAGTTGATTCTGATTCATGGCAACACCATGTGTGCAGAATAGAACTGCTTCATAGGGTTTTCAAGGCTATAAACTTCCTGAAGCAGATTCTCAAGCCTGTCATTCTGCCTGTGGGTTCATTTGCACCACCAACCTTCAGCTGACAGTCGAGTGCTTAACCATTTGTGCCATCCAGGGACTCCTTTGGGGTGGTAGGTAGAGTGAAACAAGACATTTTACAGGTCAACGCTTACATGCCAGGTACCACTGGATGTGCCGCTCTGATCCAACAATGCAACCACCTCTGGAAAAGCAGCCAGGGTTGGAATCATTACCTTATTATATTTAAAACAATCCGTTCTCATTTTCCAAAATGCATCTGTTTTCTGCACAAGCTACAAAGGTGACTTGAATCGGTATGTAGTAGGAAACATCATGCCTATATCTTTCAAATACTTGATACTGGCTGGCACTGGTATCTGCAGTCCCTTCAGGAATAGGTAATTGCTTTTGATTTACTATTTTGATAAGTAACAGCAGTTCTAGCGGTTTCCATTTTGGCTTTGCTACCATAATAGCCCTCACTCAGGGGACCAAAGTAGAGATGATGCCAGTTTCTGAATAAATATATTACAATTATTCATTTCAGAACTGGGACAAGAAGCTTGGGAAAGTTCCAGAAACCACTGGGCCAACTGTGAAATCAACTTGAGCAAAAAACCATTGATCATTTGTGGTCCTCCTCTGAGTGGTGGACCACAAAGACACGTCAAGTCTTCTGGAGTTGGTATTAATTCAGACTGAGTATCCAATTATATCACAAAAGTTTTACTATTTTCCCTTTTTTAATTCAGAATTTCCCTGAAAAATGGTTTCAGATTCTCTTTGGAAAGGCTGAGAAGGATATTGATGGCATAATTATTTTACAGTGTAGCAAAGTCTTTCTACAAGGAGATCAAGCTTCCCCCTTTATTCAAGAGGCTTGGGATCTGTGAACTGGCACAAGTCAGGGAGTTGAATAAAGGGCCATGACCCTCTGTTTCAGTGATTCAAGTCATGCTTATGTTCACTGCGCCTGAATATTTTCCACTTATACATATTACATAAGATCCATATAGAAACACTCAACTATTCTGCTTTACTAGTTTCCATGGAGTTCATTCTGACTCGTGGAGATCACATGTGTGACAGAGTAGAACTATGCTCCATAGAATTTCCAATGGCTGATTTTTCCAAATTAGGTCACTGGGCACCTTGGCAAGACTCAGATCTTCAACTTTTTTTTTTTTTTTTTTTTTTTAGCAGCCAAGCTTGTTAAGTATGTGAAACAGCAAAACACTCCAATTCCATTCCAGGGATATCATAATCAACTAGTGAAGACCAAAAATACCTGTGGGTGAGATTATTCAGATTGTTGCTTTGACTCTGAATTCCTTCACAATAATCATGCTTACTCTGTTTTTGGTAACTGTCTGAGTTATTTAGTGCTGCCAAAAGAGAAAAACCATAAGTGGATAGCTTCAAAAAACAAGTTTATTCTCTCTCAGTCAAGAAGGCTAGAAGTCCAAATTCATGGAACCAGCTCTAAAAGAATGCTTTCTCTCTCTGTCAGCTCTGGGGGAAGGTCCTTGTCAATGAACTTCCCCTGAATTAAGAGCTTCTCTGTTCAGGAATCCCAGGTCCAAAGGATGTCCTATTCTCCTGGCTCTTGTTTCTTGGTGGTAGGAGGCACCCACCCCCCATCTCTCTGCTCATTTCTCTCTTTCATCTCTCAAAAAAGATTGGCTTAAAACACAACCTGATCTTGTAGATTGATTCCTGCCTCATTAACAAAACTGCCACTAATCCCTTCTCGTTAACATCATAGAGGTAGGATTTACAACACATAGGAAAATCACAACAGATCACAAAATGGTGGACAATCCACAATCCTCAGAATTATGGCCTAGCCTAGTTGATATACACTTTGGGGGGAGACAATTCAGTTCATGACGGTGACTGAGTGCAATCACTTGACTTTGACAACCTGGGTTTGGGAGCCCAGTTCAATAGTAGCCTTACTGATCTACTGAGAAGAACAACCATGTAGCTTTTCAGAGATGCTTGGCTTCCCTTACTGAATGCATTTCTCACAGCTGTGGTGAAGCAAGTGTCATTTTGGCCTTCTTGGGAGACATAATTATGGAGCAGGTGAAAAAGTCTTATACGATAAATCCACTCTAGTAATGTAGCCTCCTTTGGCTGTTGGATACCTTCCTCTACAGTATTCCAAGGATTTTCCAGCATTTCAACTCCGTTTAAATTAGGCTACATGTGGATTCAAGATTTAGCCAAGCAATTTTTATAGCCATTCTCAGTTTCTCAAACTAACACCTGGATTCTAAAATCTTGGCTTAGTGAGCTCATGTAAATAAATTTGGCCTGACACAACTTTATATTCCTCCCACCTGATCTCTTACATGCTCTCCAGGTTTCTGTTAATATAACTTGGCACAATCATGAAATATTTGGGTGTGCATCACACGTCCTCCTGGGTCCTAGGTCTGGAAGCAATGAGAGGTAGTGGGGATAATTCCCGAGGAGAATACATAGTCCTTGGAAGGGCAGCTATCTAAAGTCAGAACATTACAGGTTCTTCAGGCAAAAGGTGAAAAAGTTTGTCAAATAGAGGTGGAAGGGCTGCTTCTACTGGAAAAGAAGGCTCTGTAGAGCTTACGGAATCCAGATCTTCAGTTCTATGCTCATACACTCCTGTTCCAATTTTCTGGGTCTCATTTCCTTCCAATCAATACTGTTACTTTAACATAAAAACAAAGAAAAAAAAACAAACAACAAACCAAAAACCTTGCTGTCTAACCAATTCTGACTCATTGTGACCCCTTAAGACAGAGTCGAACTGCCCCATATGGTTTCCAAGACTGTAATCTTTCTTTATGGAAGCAGACTGTCACATCTTTCTCCCACGAAGTGTTTGTTGGGTTCTAATAGCCAACCTTTCGGCTTGCAGCTGAGCACTTAACCACTGCATCACCAGAGCTCCTTTTGATATCCTGATAATTTCAGTTTGCATTCAGTTCAGCAATCTATATGATTTGACTTTGTATTTGGTTTTCCAAATGTTGGCACCACGGCTACAGGAGACAGAATTTTCTATTAGGCCAGTCATAGAATAATTTAGATCCCTTATGTGGACCTTAAGCTAAACATTTAAGACCCTGAACTCAGTTTTTCCATTTTCTCAAGTCCTCCAAAAGACTTAGAGACAGTCTGCCCACCCAATAAAATGCCTTATTTCATTACAATTCTCTACGGAAAAGATTCTTAGCAGGCTAAACTTTGTCTTCTGAAGGAATGTGATTATAGCTACCTGTAAGTGATTATTTACATTGACTGCTGAAAATAGGATCAATGATGCCTTTAAATCTAATCAGATTATGGAAACAATCCCAGATAACTAAAAAAAAAAAAAAAAAAAAACTTCACAGAATTTAGCCACTAAGGTACTGCTTTCTGGAAGGGCTTTCCATACCAAATTTTCATAACAATTTCTCTAGCAATTAGTGTTTAATCAGAAAACCAGGACCACTAGAAGGGAGATAAGTGTCTTCAAGGTTTTTGTCTTTGTGTCTGATGCTGGAACTTGAAATATACAGGAAAGGCAGACAGGACAAAAGATGGATAGAGAGAGAGAGAGGGGGAGGACAAATTATAATCCAGAAGCCTCAGCTAGAACACAGGAATATGGACTGGAACTACTGACAGTATCTCAGCACCTCCAATGCCACTGATATAGGGGTTCTTCAGGAAAAGTTGGTACCCTTCATAGCAGACCTATGGGTTGCAGGCTTAGCTGCCGTCCGGCCCCGTAACAAGGGTAGCCAGGAAGTAAGTGACACCATGTTTGAGTTGTAATAGTGTTTGGTGTCCTTGCATCAACTGTCTGAGCACTGAAAAAAAAAAAAAATGGTTGTGCATCTCTTCCACCTTCTAAATCTCACTTAAAATATCTCTTATGGATTACACTAATGGGGAAAATACAGTAAAAGGAATTCTGAGAAAGATAGTTTAACCTAACCAATTGTCACATTAGATAACCTCAGTCATTTGCTTTCTTTTTTTTTTTTTCTCTCTATTTGGGGTCATTTACTTTTCCATATGGATTTACAACATTTGCCCAACTCAAGCAAACAACCATTGGTATTTTTATAGAGGCATTATATATAAAAAATTTCCTAAAGGAGAACTTTTTATTTTGATGAAGTTGATTCTTCGCAAGAGCAAGATGTGTCTTTCCAATTGTTCGATGTATCTCTGTGAATCTCAAGCCTGTTTTCATGTTTTTCCATACGAGATTTGGACATTTATTTTAAGTAGTTTCTTCATTGCTCTTGCAAGTTGGAATATCTGTACCATTATACCTGCTAACTGGTAAATATGAAGACTATTTCTGCTTATAACTTTATATCCTGCTATTAACCAAATTATTGAGGTTTTTTGTTTATTTATAATAATTCTTCTTTAGTTTCTCAGTTATTCAGTAATATCAGCTGTGGAATATCAGCTGTAGGAAGACATAATTTTGTTTTCTCCTGTCCAATGCTCATGACACTAGTTGACCTATAAAATCTAACCTACACATAACTGTAAACACTGAAGAAAACCAAACCAAACAAAACTAATTAAAAGAATTTACATTTTTAAGTCAAGAAATGTTGAATGAATAAAAAAAAAATACTTGTCTTTAAATACTAAAAACATCCATGGTGTGTGTGGGAAATTTGATCAAGCAATACTCAACACTGAGGTGTAGCCTATTAAAATTACTGGCTCTATAATGATGAGTTTAAAAAGAACAGTTTAGGAATTTAAGCTTGGTGATAAAGACTAAATTATACAGACAAGGCTTTCAGTACAGAATGTAAATTTTATAAGCTCTAATAGTATTCCCTCTTTCTTCTTTTTGTGAAACTTTTGTCCCATTTCCCTTAATTCATCTTTCATGTATTTTTTACTTCATAATCTACTGGGCGAATTGTTAAATGTTGTCTTTTAAGAATCATTTATTTTCTACTGTGTCACGTTTTTCAATTTCAGTGATTAAATTTCACACACACATAGTTTTATTTCATTTCTGCATCTTTTGCTTTATAAATCTTATTTTATAATTTTGGAGTTTGGACTGGCATAACTTCTTTATCTTCTTCAACATTCTGAATTCAGTTATTTTACAGTCATTTTTTAAAATTATTCAATTGTTTTTATTTCCTCTGGAATATCAAGATTGTTGACTGATTTGTTAACAGACTTAGTATTATGCTTGCTCAAAAAAATTTTTTTTCTGTTTCATAAGCTTATCTTGACTTGAATTCCTCTTTCCTTACCTCTCCATGTTTAGTAGTTTTGAGGTTTCCTCCAAAATCTACAATTTTGAAGATGTTATATTATTTGTACCTCAACGGTCCTGCCCTGTGGTAATGTACAGAAAAACAGCTTTAGTTACTTGCACAACAGCTTGGCCCATGTCCTGGTTCTGTTGTTTTCTTTGCTCCCCTTAGCATTTCCCCCCCTGTAGAAACGGTTATATTTTTATATAAACACATCCCTAGCTAGGCACTACAGGTTGCAGCTTTTGAATTTTATTTCATGGGCTGGGAAGCTTTGCTATTTCCTGTCTCTGAGAGGGAGCCCGACTCCTAACTTGCCCTCTCAGGAGACAGATTTATGAGGGTTAAGTCTGAGATGAGAGTGTTTCTATAAGTGCAAAATACCTTATCAAAAGCTTCATGCTAAAATTGGTGAAATTTGATTTAGAATTTAGGGGGTCATAGGTCAATTTTCAGAAGGGTTTTGTGTGTCTGTAGAAACCATCTTGATGTTCGTTTACAAGGAAACATTTAGAGTTAGAAAAATAGAGTGTGGAGTGCTATTTCAACATTTTTGCTTATTGAGGAAGGTAAAAAAGCTAGGCTGATGTAAGGCGGAGGAATAGCTAAAAGATTATAAAATATAGGAAAAACATAATTATACTAGAAAACTTAGCGACATAGTGGTTAAGTGCTACGGCTGCTAACCAAAAGGTCGGCCGTTCAACCCACCAGGTGCTCCTTGGAAACTCTATGGGGCAGTTCTACTCTGTTCTATGGGGCAGTTCTACTCTGTCCTATAGGGCTACTATGAGTTGGAATCTGCTCAATGACAATGGGTTTGGTTTTTTTGGGTATAATTATACCGAAACCAACAACAAAAATACCAAACCTGTTGTCATCTTGCCGATTCCAACACATAGAGACCCTATAGGACAGAGTAGAACTGCCCCATAGAGTTTTCAAGGAGCAGCTGGTAGATTTGAACTACCAAATTTTTGGTTAGCAGTCAAGCTCTTTACCGCTGTGCCACCTCAAGAAAAGGATGCAGTAAATATAATCATAAGCTAGCCTGTCAGGATTTAAGTTCTATTTTAAAAATAAATTATTAATTCAATTCTCACCTATTAATTACTTGGTAGTATTATTATTATCATTATTTTTGTTCCCATTTAACGGTTAACAAATTTGAGACGATTAGAGCTGAATTAATTTTTATAAGAGTACATGGAAACCCTGGTGGCCTAGTGGTTAAGAGCTACAGCTGCTAACCAAAAGGTCAGCAGTTCAAACCCACCAGGCACTCTTGGAAACTTTATGGGGCAGTTCTACCCAGTCCTATAGGGTCCCTATGTGTCGGAATCGACTTTATGACAATGAGCATGGGTACGATAAGATTACACAGCTAGTAAATTAATTCAAATAGAGTCTGATTCCAGAGTGTCTGTACTCTTAATAATTGAATCCTGTAAAGGAGGAGAGAGATGACTGGAACATCAGCTGATTGTCAAGTGAAAAAAAGGCACACATTTTCATTACTCACATACATTGCATACGCATAATGGATGGACTGGCCAAACAGCAATGCTAGAGTAACAAGAGTGTGGGACAGAGAGTTGAAGCAGGGTTCTTACAGAAGACTAAAAAAAGACATAATAACTCTAAGGAAACACCAATTTTATTATTTTCTTATTCTAAACTTCTATTACAACCTTTGAAAATATTTTAGGAAGAAGCCGAGTGCAAAGGAAAAATGGACTAAGAACAATGAAATTGACAGTGCTAAGGATGAGGTGGCAGACTGACTTTACCTTGCTTTTATTATATTTCCTTGAGAAATATATACCAAAATCCCGATGTGGGTGCGTTAGTTAGGTTGATTCCGACACATGGCAACCCCATGTGTTTCAGAGTAGAACTGCTCGCCATAGGGTTTCCAACAGCTGTGACTTTTCAAAAGGAGATCACCGGTTCTTTCTCCTGAGACACCTCTGGGTGGATTTGAGCGGCCAACTCTTTGGTTAGTAGCCCAGTGTTTAACTGTTGGTGTCACCCAGTGACTCCCATACACACGCAATACATATATTAATACACGTATATATGGCCACATGTACATTAATGTATGTGTTGTTACTGTTCTTAGTTGCCACTGAGTTGATTCTGACTCATGGTGACCCCTTGTGTGTCAGAGCAGAACTGTGCTCCTTAGGGTTTTCAAGGCTGTGACCTTTTGGAAGCAGATTGCCAGGCCTGTGTCTGAACTGCTTCTGGGTAGGTTCAAACCACCAACCTTTTGGCTAGTAGTCCAGCACTTAGCATTTGCACCACCCAGGGTTAATATATATTAATATATATATATGTATTAAAAAAAAAAGTTGAGTCGATTCCAACTCATAGCAACCCTATATGACAGAGTAGAACTGTCCCAGAGGGTTTCCAAGGAGTGGCTGGTGGATTTGAACTGCTGACCTTTTGGTTAGCAGCCGAGCTCTTAACCATATTATATACGTATGTTAACAGGACTGTAACAGGACCGTAACAGTTATGTGAAATTCCTTATTAAAGAATGAATGTGAAGAATTACGTCTAGGTTGCTTTCTATTACAGTCAACCCACTGGCAGCAAAGAGGTCCTTAAAACAGTTGAGTTAGCTTTAGCGTGGGAAAAGAATGGATAACAGTACAAAACCACAGAGAGATGAAAGTGAGACTGAAGCAAGAAGGGGGCCAGAGGAAAAGTGCTGAGGACACAGTGAAGCACAGTGGGAAGCAATATAACCTAGCTCCCTGTTGATGAGAAGAGAGACTGTACAACGTCCCATGCAGTAGTGCTAGTGACTGAGATGAAGCAACTCAATGTGAGCAAAAATCCCATGCTGTGAGCGAGGAAGGGAAGTGTTGCTAAAAACGATACTGTGAGCCCACATCAGAGAGTGGCTATTAAGCTCTCAGTCTCTCCTTCACTTTCTAGATAGGGGATTATCTATTTTGTTGGTCTTTTAAACTTATTTTCTGTTTCATTGGTTTTCTTTTTTTTTCCCCTGTGTTACATTTTCTTTTTCATTCATTTTTCTCTTTATCATTTCTATTTCCTTACCTTGGATTTAGCACAGATTTTTTTTTCTAGTTTCTTAATCTGGAATCTTAATTTATTGATTTAAACCCGTGTGGTTTATTTTCTGCTTTTAGCAGAAAACTACAATTTTAGATACTACTTTAGTTGCATTGAATAAATTTTGATAGTATATTCATATTATCTTTCTGTTTTTTTTTCTGTTAATATTTCCTAATAATTTCTTCTTTGACACATGATTTATTTAGAAGTACGAGGTTTAATTTCCAATTATTTGTGGAATTTTCCACATATCTTATTGTTACTGATGCCAAATCTAATTACTTTGTGATCAGAGAATATGCTGTTTGTTAAGTCCATTTATTTAAATAAACAGTTCTTTTAAATTTGTTTAAACACATTTTGTGATCTAGCTTATGATCTCTTTTGATGAGGCTTCCACATATAGTTGGAAAGAATGGCTATCTGTTGTTGCTGGTTACTGTTGTTGTAATTGTGTGCCATTAAGTCCATTCCGACTCAGAATGAGCCTATAGGACAGAGTAGAATTGCCCCATAGGTTTTCCAAGGTTTTTTTTTTTTTGGAAGCAGACTGTCACACACTTCTCCCTTGGAGCAGCTGGTGGCTTCAAACTGCTGACCTTTTGGTTGCTGGTCGTAGTGTTTTATAGTGTCAAGTAGGTTAAGTTAGTCCATAGTGTTGTCCAAGGCTTCTATCCCAAAACTCATTTTTCTCTCTATTTGTTTTACTAATTACAGAGAAAGAAAATCTCCAAGTGTAATTGTAGACTTGTCATGTTTTATTCTGAATTGCGTCCCTTTTTGCTTGCTGCATTTTGAAGCTCTGTAAATAGATGTATACATATCTAGCCTTGGTTTGTCTTCTTGATGAATCGACACCATTATCTTTATGAAATGACCCTATTTATTCCTAGTAATTTAATGCTCCTTGCCCTGAAGTCTGCATTGTATGATATTAATATATTCACTCCCAGCTTTTTTGTGATTTATGTCTGTGTAGTATCTCTTTTCCATACTCCTACTTTGTCTTTATATAAAATTACTTTCCTGTATATATCACAGATTTTTTTTTTTTTTATATATATCCAATCTGACCACATTGGACTTTCACTGGAAGTATTTAAACCATTTACATGTAATGTCAATACACAGTTAGCTTTAAATCTACTTGTTTCCTACTTTTCTAATCTAGTCTTTCTTTTTCCTCTTTCCTTGCCATGTTTTGGATGCATTAGCTTTTTCAAAAATTTAGTATCCCATTTTATCTTTTCTATCGTCTTATTTGGTCTCTGTGTGGTACAAGTGATTTGCAATCAGCTGCTAACCTAAAGTTTGGTGGTTTGAATCCACCCAGCAGCACTATGAAAGAAAGGTCTGGCAATCTGATTCTGTAAAGACTGCAGCCAAGAAACCCTATGGAGGGGTTCTACTCCGTAACACCTGGAGTCCTCATGACTCGGAATTGACTCAAAGGTAATAGGTTTTTGTTTTGTTTTGTTTTTTTGTCTTATTACTTATTAGCTATATTTGTTTTGTGTGTTATGCTAGTAAACTTCCTAAAGTTTACAATGATAATTTCTAACTTATCACTATTTACCTGCGAATATATCATTTTACATTTAAGATTGTTGAAACAGTGTTCTTCTATTCCCTCCCATATATCCTTTCTGCTGTATCAGATGGATAATTAAATCTGTTATAAATATGTCATAAACTATAAAATAGAATGGATTTTTTTATTTTTAATGTTCAA
This sequence comes from Loxodonta africana, assembly GCF_030014295.1. Lineage (NCBI taxonomy): Eukaryota > Metazoa > Chordata > Mammalia > Proboscidea > Elephantidae > Loxodonta > Loxodonta africana. Next base: position 16,544,993 of record NC_087358.1, on the reverse strand, counting down.
TTTTCCTTTAAAAATTGAAAAATGGGAATGAAGATTGTATATATACCTAACCCCTTTCTCTTTTTGTCCTCCTGTGCATATTTCAGTTTTAACTTGATGTCATTTTCCTTTAATCTATAGAACTTCTTTTTAAATTTTCAGGTAGTACAAGTCAGAACCTTCTAGATTTTGTCTGTCTTACAATGTCTTTATTTCACCATTTTTTCTGAAATATATTTTGCTGAATATAGAATTCGAACTTGACATCTCCTCTTATCCCTACTGGTCTTCACCAATTTTAGTGTGGATCTTGGTGTTGTTTGTTGTGTATCTAGTCTTCCTGGGATTCACTGAACTTCTTGATTATGTTTATTTATGATTTAAAATATTTTTTGAAAAATGTTCAGTATTGTTTCACCAAAAATTGCTTCCTGTCTTTTCTCTGGGATTCCAAGTACATACACTGATGCTGTTACACAATTTGCTGCGTCCCTATCCCTCTTTTCTTTCTTTCCATCTTTTTTCCTTTGGGCTTCAGTTCAGATACTCTTATTTTCTATGTCTTTAAGTTCATGCATCTGTTCTGCAATTTCTAATCTTCTGTTAATCCAAACAGGAAATTTTTGTGTGTGTGATATTGTGTTTATTTACAAAAGTTTCATTTTTAAGATATTTGTCTCATTAGATCATTTTCTCACTTCATACTGTTGAACATAGGTGTAAGTATGTTATAGTCCTTGTCCACTAATTCCATCATTATCGTCACACCTGATTCTCTTGCTACTGTTAATATTTTCCTCTGCTTACCAGTCTCATTTTCTTGCTTTCTTGCATGCTTTTCAAGTTTTCACTGGGTACTTGACATTGACAATGTTACCTCTTGGTGTGTCTGGATGTTGTCTTTCTGCAGTGTTGAGTTTTCGTATGGGCGAGCAGTTAAGGTACCTGCCTATCTGCTTCTTCTTTTTTTTTTTTTTTAAAATCTTGTTCTGAAACTTATTTGCTTAAGTACAAAGTTTTATTTTTCTGTAAGGCTACTATATGTCTCCTACTAAAGTTCGAGTCTTCTGGTTTCTCCTGAATACCCAGGGTTTCAACAATTTCTCTCCACTTTGCTCAGAACTCTAATATTTCCCCAACCTGTATGAGCTCTTGGGATTGTATACTTAACAGCTGTTTGGTATTTGCTGTTTGCTCAATCTCACTGACTCTTTTTCTCAACATTAGCAGCTCAATATTCAGCCAACAGCTCAGTGGGATTGCAAGTACATTTCTCTAGCTTTTTTTCTGCGTGTGTCCTTCTGTTTTACTTTGTCCTGCAAACCCAGCCTTCTTCACCTTCCAGCCCTCTTACCTCTAAATGTATCTATTCAATTGGTTTTATAATTACAGTACTACCCCATTACCCAGTATATGTATTCAGTCTGAGATCTGAGGTTATTGTAGGGCTCAACTTGTTTATTTCCCCACTTTCATAATCATGTTCTGTTTCCCAGTGTCTGAAATCTGTTGTTTTATAGTTTTATCTAATTCTTACTTGTTTATTATAAGTGGCTATTGTTGTCAGTTTGTCATACTGTGGTGGCTTGCATGAAGCTGTGGTGCTAAAAGCTATGTAAAAGCTATGTCACTGGTATTCCAAATATCAGCAGAGTCACCCGTGGTGGATAGATTTCAGCAGGGCTTCTGGATGAAGGCAAACCAGGCAGAAAGGCCTAGTGATATACTTCAAACAATGCGATAATCCACTTCCAAAGACTTTGGGTCACAACAGAACATTGGCTTACTTTCTTTGGATGCATTATCAGCAGGGATCAATCCCTGGAGGAGGACTTTATGTTTAGGAAATTAGAGGGCCAGTGAGGCTGAGGGAGACCTTCGTTGAAAAGGATTGGAACAATAGCTGCAATGATGGACTCTAACACGCCAACAATCATCAGGATGACACAACCAGGCATCATTTTTTTCTGTTGTACAAAAGGTCAACATGAGTTGGAGTTGATTCTATGGCAGCTGTCTATCTTCTCTCTCTCTATCTATTGTAAGTGGTCAAGTGTAAATACTAGTTACTAAGTGGCTTCCCAGTGCATGAATTTTAGTAATTGTCAGTGTACAATCTGCATTGAAGAATATTCATCTAATAACCTGGTTCACACATCATCTAAAATAATGGTATGTATCAGGTGTGTAAAACATATGCAAGACTATAGTAGCTGTACAGGGAATAAATTTCTTTTTGTGCAAACATAAATGGAGTGTACAATATCAGCTTCCATTTCTCTCCCCTGCAATATAGGGTGGACTAGACTGACACGACAAGAAAGGGGGAAAAAAATGAAGTGGAGAAAGACAGTGAATAGTGAGTGGGACAAAAAGAGGCAGTAAAGAAAAGAGAAAGAAATAGGAGAGGAAATGAAAATCAGAAGAGGGAAATATTTTATAAACATTTTTGTCTTGTTTATCTTAATCATGTAACTAATTTCATAAAATTCCATCTATAGTCCTTTTCTTAAATATTTCAATAAACATCTAAGTTTCACTTTTATGTAAATAATACATTTACACATAATTTATCAGTGTAGCTATGTTAACATGAAAGTAATTTTGAATTAAATAATCTTGAGCTTATTTCAGCCTAAGTTTTATGTAAAAATTGGAATCTGCAAATATATATTCAATAATGTCTCTTCCATCTTTGGGAGTACTTGTAAGAGAGCAGACTTTGGTTTTCAAACATTGTATCCCAGAATACATAATTTTAGCAGTATGAGCCCAGTCAGCCTGCTATGCCTACGTGTTTGTTAAGTAAGAAATCTGCTTGCACTGACTGTGTATGTGACTGAAAGCATTTTATATTTAAAAATGGGATTGCAGAGAGCCTTCCTTTAAAATCTTTAATTTTCTTTTAGGGATGATTAGAAGTCACGTAATTTCAGGCTATTTCTCAATAGCTTATATATATTTTTTTAATGCATTTAAGTGAATGACATTTTATGTATTTACATAATATTCTAAAAAAGAATATCCTTATAATTTCTTCTTTTCAGGAGGAATGAAAAAATAAGGGACGATACATATTATACTGGTCATTTTGCAAAAGAAATATTTTCTAGTTATATATTTTCTTTTTAAGAACAATCTGTTCTTATGCACAAAATCCTTAGATTTAGTTTGATTGCTTAAATGTGCAGCTGGAAGAATGTCTTCTTAATTTCATTTAATTATTTTTACAAGAAAAATGCTTGCATATTATGAGTATCTACAGAAACCTTTGCAAATGTCTAAATCTGTCAACACACAGTATAAAAATGATTAAATAAACATTGTGTCTTTTTTCAATTCATGCAAATTCTTATTATTTTCCACTCAATGTTGGTAACTTTATTTTCATATCTTTTCTAACTTTTGTTAGTAAGCATTTGAAGAACAAAAAATTGTATGTGAAATCCTTATTATTTATGTTTATTTTTAAAGCCTATTTGTATGAATAAGTTCTATTAACTGATTTACTTATTTTCTCTTTAGTAAATTTATCTTAGTGCATTCTTAATTTTCTGTCACTGAAAATACACTTTTGAAAAATTCCTTCATTCAGTTAGTCACTCAGGCCCACAGACATGTGAAGATTTCCCTCATCCATAATAATTCACCAGGTGTTGTACACAATGTAAAGACATTGTACTGAGCCTTAGTTCTCAAGGGATGTAACATTTAATTGCCTGCAAACAAGCAAGGGGGATTGTAATAATTCATAATATAAGAAAATAATATATGAGCCATAAAAAACAAAATACGTGAATGAATGTCAAACAAAATGATGTATGTCTGTTTATTAGATCATTGTTAATTGAAATAAATAAAGAATGATTCATAAAAACAGTAAGCTGGCTGAAATTTGAATAAATAGGGGATAGGTAAAAGTAACAAACAAGGGCAAACCTGAGTATTGGGAAGTTTCTCCAAAATTCTCGGAAACAAAATCTTTCCACCTTTAATTCACTTACCAATTCATTTAATACATACTGTGATCTGTTTTGTGGTCATATGCTGTAGAACTACAATCAGGATCATAACAGGCCTTCATGCCTACACGAAGCCTACAGTCTAGACCAGGGGTCAGTCTACTTTTTCAGTGAAGGGCCAGATAGTAAATATTGTGTACTTGTGTGCCAAAAAGCAGTATCAAGGATTTAAATGTACTTACATAATGAGTGAGGAAATAAATATTCCCAATATTTTATTGAGTATATTTAAGTTATAATAATACTAGTTGAGTAATTGGGGTAGGGAGTAGTCAGAGGAGAGGCAGCCAGAGTATGGCCTGCAGAGAACACAAAAGCAGAAAACACTCTTGGGGGGATGAAGAAACATCTGTAGTTTCAGTAGGAGGGATTTCTGGACTGCTCCGTGGTGCTGAAACACCAAGGGAGAATCAACAATGCCTGTGGTCAGAGGGTGGGGGGTAAAGAGGGCCTAGCTAAGAGTCAAAGCATGTGGATTAGAAAGCTGGGAGCCATGTGTGTGAAGACATGTCCTGATCATTGTCAAGGTTACTCAACTCTGCCGTTTCAGCTCCAGCATAGCCATAGACAACACCTAAACAAATATGCATGGCTGTGTAAGAGTTCAGCTACTAACCAAAAGGTTAGTGGTTCTAACCCACCCTGAGGATTCTTGAAAGAAAGACCTAACGATTGGCTTTTGAAAGGTCACAGCCATGAAAACCGTATGAAGTGCAGTTCTACTCTGACACACATGGAGTCACCATGAGTGACGATCCACTCAAGAGCAACTGGTTTGTATTGGTGTTCCAATACCGTTTTATTTATGGGTACTGAAATTTGAGTTTTTTATAATTTTCTTCATGTAACAAAATATAATTCTTTTATTTTTTAACCATTTAAAAAATATCTTTAGCTTATACAAAAGTGAGCAGTGGGCTAGATTTGACTCACAAGTCATATTTTGCTGATCCCTGGCCTAGATCTGTCTATAAGGGAATAAAGCTAGTGATTTGCCATTGTTTTTCAAATTATATATGTGTACAATAATCAAAATATATTTGATTCTCCCATCCAAAAACTAACCAGACCCGACCCTGCTTAGCTTCTGAGATCAGATGAGATCAGGAGCACTCAGGGTGGTACAGCCTTATAAATTTTTGAATGAGAAATTAACTTGAGCTGTACATTTTCACTTGAAGCACAAAACAATTTTTTTTTTTTTGTTTTTGATTCTCATGCTTACACTGATTTTAAGGTAAAATTTCATGAAAATTTATAAATGCACAAAAAATAAATAGATGAATAATAATAAAATAAAACTTAAATATTTAAAATTAAATACTAATAGCATCTTATAATAAAGAAAAAATACTGATTGTAAAGAGTCACTAAAGTGTGTACACATACCTTAATAAAGTGATATCCAAAAAATGTATTGCTGCACATACATTTTTTTTTTAAATTTAGTCTTTATTCACAATGAGTTAATAAATCCCAACTCACATTATTAATGTTCTGTCTGACCTTTTAGTAATGCAATAACCACAGCACACTAAATAACTGTGAGATTGAATATAACAGTCTGGGAGATATGAATGAGCAGATTACAGCTCCACTAGCTTTGTACAATGCATGAAGAAGTTCTCAGCATAATGAGCAGTATACAGATAGAAGAGTTTCCTAAAAACCTGGATACAGCAAACAAAAAGCATTTTCATTTACTATAACAAGTCATGTGTCACTCATGTCTTGCCTGCAAAGAGAGATGAGACTACATGCTAAAGGGCCACCTGCTGAAGACTTCAGAGGAGGGTATTTTTCCATGACAAGTAGAAGTTGCTTTGGATACCATCTACATCCTGCTCTACTTACAGAGAAATCTTGCAGTAAATGATATACTCATGATTTTGATTGAAAGTGTGAAAAATAAGATATACTATATTCTGATTCACTTACCCCAACATTAAATTTTGTAACTATGGCACTGCTGATTATAAACTCAGATTTTTCTCCTGAATTAGTTTTACGCCATCTCTCCAATGACACACCCAGAATACACAGACTCGAGGTTCTGAATACATCATTTCTTTTCTCATTCCTGTACATTCAGACGTATGCCCTGGTAAAGCAGAAATGTGAATTTAATCAAATGCAATACAGCATCTTTAAAATGCTAGCACATATCTAACACCTGTCAGCTCATCAATGTTTTATCTACAACTCTACAAATTACTACATATATCATTCCTGTCAACTAAACTGATGTGGAGAATGAAACACAAGTTATAAATTTTTCAAGAATTGTAAACACGGTACGTTCAGTAGAGTAGTGGTTCTCAAGACTTTTAGGTCCCCTTTAGATACTTTAAACTTAGTGAGGACACTAAATAAATTTTGTTTATCCAGGATATGTTATTCATGGAATATATATACACACACACACACACACACACACGTATAACAAGCCAGTTGCCTTCGAGTCAGTTCTGACTCTTGTATTTCAGAGTAGGACTGGTCCATAGGGTTTTCATAGCTATGACATTTTTCAAACAGATCATCAAACCTGCAAACTTTCAGTTAATAGCCTAGTGCTAAACTGTTAGTGACACTCAGGGTCTCCTATTCATAGGGGTCCTAGTGTGAGGAGCAAAGAACTTCCAGAAGACACAGACACAAGCAGAGTTTACACCTACAGACAGGGGCGGCGCAGTGGTGAAGTAATACAGCTACCAACCGAAAGGTTTGTCAGTTCAAATACATCAGCAGCTCCTTGGAAACCCTGTTGAGCAGTTCTACTCTGTCCTGCAGGATCATTATAGGTTGGAATTGACTCCATGGCAGCTGTTTTGGTTTTCACAAGGGGATAAGGTCTTTCTAGTCATAATGCACTTGCTTTTTTCACACATGAGAGGGTATTTTGGCAGTAATATTTTCTTCAGTTGGAAATCATATTCCATAAATTTAGAATTTATGTCTAATTTATCCATTTAATATGTTAATATCAAGCAGTTGAAAAAAAGGCAAGATAAATAGGTAGTCTATGTTTGCTTTGCAACCACGGTGATGTTATATGGGGGAACATATGAACCTGTTATTAACAGGAAGGTTGGCAATTAGAATCCACCCAGCACTGCCATGAAAGAAAGGCCTGATGATCTACTTCCATAAGACTACAGCCATTGAAAACCGTGGAAGGACAGTTCTACTCTGAAACACATGGAGTTGTCATGAACTGAAATAAACTCGATAGCAGTGGACGACCCACTACCATGTCGACTTTATCTTATACAGCAGCCATCTGGTTGGCCACCTATTTCTTTGTTGCTAATTTTCTAACAATTTCTTTGTTGCTATTTTCTATATAGTTATGGGAAAACCTGATGGTGTAGTGGTTAAGTGCTAGGCTGCTAACCAAAGGGTCGGTAGTTCGAATCCACCAGGTGCTCCTTGGAAACTCTGTGGGGCAGTTCTGCTCTGTCCTATAGGGTCGCTATGAGTCGGAATCCACTCGACGGCACTGGGTTTGGTTTTGGGTTTTATATATAGTTATACACAGTATAGAATAATACATTTTATATTGGATTTTGTTTTCCACACAGATAGATTCTTCCATTAAACCATTTTCTATTTTCAGGCACCTGTAAGAGTACCAAGAAACCTTCTTATTTGCCCAATTCAAATAAGAATTGTATGCATTGTGGTTGTTGGTTTTATTACTGAAATCATGTTATTTGTCACGTTAACCCTTATTTTACTAAGTAATTTCACAGAGTAGTAAGTGTGGTGAAGAGAATAAACTGGGGTAATTTGATAAAGAGTGAATGGGGAAAGTGGTTAATTTAGATATCGTGGATGGAAAGACCCTTTACCTAAAGATCTTTATTGTACAGAGACAGCTAACTCATTTGTACCAGATGAAGAAAATATTTGAGGTAGAGGGAAGAGCAAGTATAAGAGGGGCAAACATATTAGCTGTGTTAGAAGAACAGGGTATAAGGTGGACAATAGTCTGAGTTAGATGAGTCAGAGAAAGAGTAGGTGACCAGGTTGTGTAGGACCTTGAAGGTCATGATCAAAAGTTTACGCTAGATGATCCCCCTACTGTGTTAACACAATGAATTTGTCAAAGCAGCTTCACTAGGCTTACAGGCTGTTGTAAGTAGAATAATACCCCCAAGGATGCCTTGCCCTAATCCCTGTAATCTATGAGCATGTTACCTTCCATTGAAAAGAAACTTGGCAGGTAGAATTAAATTATCAATCTCAAAATAGGAAGATTATCCTGGATTATCTGCGGTGTTGTTGTTAGATACCTTTGAGTCCGTTCTGACTCATGGTGACCGTATGAACAGCAATAGTTTGACAGTCGTATGATGCTGTGATCACTTCCATGAGGAGATTTGATAGGATGTGATCACCTCCATGATGGGGTCTGCATTGAATATAAGTGGATATTCTGGTAAGGCTTGTGGGCTTTTGCTCCTTCTGGATTCTGAAGCTGGCTACTGTTTGTCTGACCTCCGGTTCTTGGTACTTGATGGAGCAGCTTGCCTGTCATCTTGCCTGCCAATCTTGGAATTCGTGGAACCTGACAGTCTATAAGCAAGACCCCTGAAGAAACAGATGGTGACATCTTTCTCCAGCAAAGTGGGCTGGTGGGTTCAAACAGCTGACCTTTTGGTTAGCAGCAGAGCACTTAACTGTTGCTCCACCAGGTCTCCTCTTCTTATCTATAAAAAAAATATATACCTAAATATGTTGCCTCCAGAGACCATTTTTTTCAAGACTATTAGTCTTTACTTACATTCTAAGCCTGCTGCTAATCTTTCTAAAATGGACAGTGTTTCTTTTCCTTCATCTGTGTGCCATATCTTTGAAGTTTTACTTTAATATCTTTAGTTTCTTCTTATTCTTCTTTATCCACAATTCAATGGGACTTAAATTATAAAATCATAAAAATCAATTTCTTCTATGAAGTTCATTTTATATCCAGATGTCTATGTATTTATACATAGACATAAATTCACCTTTTTGTAAGTGAACATTTACATATTGCCTTGCTGATGACCAATAATTTTACCTTTATATCTGCTATATCCTGTAATCTCAGGAAAAGATAAATTTATTTTAAAAATGATGCTGATGAAGGCATACAACGAACATTATAAAAAACTCTCCCATCCAGAAAAACACTGTAAAATGTTCTGTTCATTTTTCATTGACTGAGGTTTGAGGAAATTATCACTAAAAAAAACTAATGAGCAAACAAAAAATTGTATGAATAAAAAGCTCAGACATTAGGTTTTTTAAATCATGTGTATTGTTCTCTTGGAAACCCTGGTTGAATAGTGGTTAAGTGCTATGGCTGCTAACCAAGAGGTCAGCAGTTCAAATCCTCCAGGTGCCCCTTGGAAACTCTGTGGGGCAGTTCTACTGTGTCCTATAAGGTCACTATGAGTCAGAATTGACGCGACAGCAGTGGGTTTGGTTTTTTGGCTTTATTGTTCTCTTAAATAAATTTAACATGAAAATTTCAAACTTTAGTGTGCATAGAACTTCATTAGCATTTTTATACACAATGTCATGTATATGATGTCTATAGAGTATTTCATAATTAAGTATTCTTTAATATAGATCTATATGCTGACCTCAGAACTTAAGGAATGTATAAGTTTATATAAATATATATACATATAAAAATTTTTTTTTATACATACAAATATTCTATACATGCACACAAATAACAAAATACATTAATTTTAACAAAACTAACCATCCAGTTTTCAAGTCCAGGCAGACTGAGAGATTAAAAGCAAATGGGGAAGTTTATAATGGGACATCACACTGACAGCAATGAAGAATAACTTCTCACAGAGTGACAGCAGGGAGAGAAAATGATAAATAGCACCCACAAAAACTCACAAAGCTTAGAAGTGGAGAAAATTCAGCATAGGGAGTGAGGCATATACCTCCTAGGTTTATGAAGATGTATTGTGTCACAGGATAACATTCCATTGACATGCTCAACGATCAGTAAGGTCGTAACAAATTTATTCTGGATATTCAGCTTGAGACAGTGGGAATTTTGATGCAGCCTATTTTGTCTTTGCTAACATTATTGCCAATGACCACTTCTACTCACTGTGTTAAGGGATATTATCTGTTAAGATTATGCATTCGATTTAACAATAATAACAGGGTTTGATTGTATTCTTGGCCTTAATTCCCTTGAAGAGACTTTGTTAATTTATTAGGGTTATTTGAACCATTTGTGCTCTAGTACAAGGGGTCTGAAACACAAACAGCTCACTAGTTTCATATATATATATATACATATACATATAGATATAATTGGATGAATTAAAAAAGGCCAATAGATTTACAATTGCATTAGGCCTTAATATAATAAATTTACATTACCCCAAATCAGAGTCTCCAATATTTTCAGCATTGTTTATTGCTTTTTTATTTATTCATTATTTTTTTCATAATTAAAAAAAAATAAGACTGAAGTGATAAGATGCAATCAGCACCTGTTTGAATTAGTGAATATATCATGGACTGCCAAAAAAACTAACAAATCTGTTTTGGAGGAAGTACAACCAGAATGTTCCTTAGAAGCAAGAATGGTGAGATTATGCCTCATATGCTTTGGACATGTTATCAGGAGGAATCAGTCCCTGGAGAAAGACATCATGCTTGGTAAAGTAGAAGGCCAACTAAAAGAGGAAGACCACCCACAAGATGGATTGACACAGTGGCTCCAACAATGGCTTAGGCATAGCAACGATTGTGAGGATGGCACAGGACCAGGCAGTGCTTTGTTCTGTTGTACATAGGGTTGCTACGAATTGGAACCTGCTCGACGACACTTAACAACAACAACTTTTAACACACAAAAGCTTTCATGTGTGTTGGTTTTGAACTCTAATTTTATAAAGCACATAGAAAAGCCCACAAGCCTGGTTGTTTCTCTACTTCCCTCTATCTCCAGGACTCAGGGTCAACCCTTGATTAGGATCCCTTGGTTATGTATCAGTAAACCATAGCTATTAATGCCCAACCCTGAACTGAAGAATAATCTTTGCTTATAGTTTGAATTAAGTAATGAAAAATATAATTTCTTTATGATTTTTAATTGTAATATAACAACAATACATACAATATTTCCTCAGGCTCTGCATTGTACACTTCAGTGACTTTGATTACATTCTTCAAGTAGTACAATAATTTTCACCCTTTTACCAAATTATCTCACCATCATTAACATATCTTTAAAGCATTCTAAGCAAAAAAAAAAACCTTTCCTCCTTCTCTCCTAACCCTACCCAAAACCAAATCTGTTGCTCTCGAGTCAATTCCAACTCACAGCAACCCTAGATGATAGAGCCCTATAGGGTTTCCAAGAAGCAGCTGATGGATTCGAGCTGCCAACATTTTGGTTAACAGCTAAGCTATCAACCACTGCACCTGGTAGCCTCTAATTACTTTTTTGTTTCTATATATTTTCTTATGTAAGCGATATTAAAAAAAAAAAAAAATTTAAGCGATATTATACAGAATATGTCCATTTGTGTCTGAATTATTTCACTCACCAGAATGTGCTCGAGGTTCATCTATGTTGTGAAATGCATCATGAATGACATCATTACTCTTCACGGCTGGTTAATATCCCATTGTATGTATATACCACATTTTGCCTATCCATTCATTAGTTGTTGGACATTTCAGTTGTTTCCACGGTTTGGCTATTGTGAAGAGTGCTACGATGAACATTGGTACACATGTCTCTTTGTGTTGCTGCTTTTAGGCCTTTCAGTATATACCTAAGAGTGAAATTGTTGGATCATATGGTGGTTCTATGTTCAACTTTTTGAGGAAACACCAGTTTTCCACAGGGCTGTACCATTTTATATTCCCACCAGCAAATGAATGAGGGTTCTTTTTTCTCCACAGCCTTGAAAACACCTACTGTTTTCTTTTTTTTTATCATTGTCATTCTAAGGCATCTTTGATGGTATCGCTTTGCAGATTTCATCTTCATTTTTTCGTGTGCTTGTTGGCCATCCTCCGTGATGAAATATCTGATCAGGTCCTTTGCCTATTTTTTGATTGGGTTGTTTGTCTTTTTTTGTTGTGAGGTTGTAGATTTACTTTATAAATGTTGGCTATTAAACTTTTATCAGATATATGATTTCCAATAAATTTCTTCCACTGTTCTTTATAATTTTTTGAATAATAATTATGTAATTCAGAGAAACAAACTAAAAATTTTGCTGTCTTTGATATTGACCTAATAGAGTAAAATGCATCTTGAGTGTAAAGACTAGAAATAAAATTATTCAAAAATAATTCTTTCTGTGGTCATATATGAAGTTTCTCTTTGTTATATTGTGCTTATTTCAAATACTTAGGAAAAAAATCTCAAATGATTATTTTTCCATACGATAGGAGAATATTAATATCAAAGTATTTATAAAGTATACTAATAACAAAAAAGTTTTAATGTGTCACAGAGTCAGACTTTCTTTAAGTAACTTTTCAGTGTATATTGAAAATTTGTTTTGAGAATTTGAGAGAAAACAATCTATAAGGTATATGCTATGGTGTAGACTTATTTCAGTATCACAGGTCCTTAATGGTAGGAAATTGGGAGAAGAAAATGTGAAATCTGTAAGTAATGTTAGAGAACTTATTTAAGCTTTGCTTTATTACTTTTCTATTTTATTACTTTTCTATTGAAGCATAAACAAAAAAATGTGCATATCTGTACTGTAGAGATAAGCTAATTCTTTTGCAAGACAATGTGAATAAACATAATTTAAAAAATTGTAACTGCATTAGCATAAATATTCTCATATGTAGACAAGAAAATCGATTGTCAAAAGAATTTAGCCTTTTTGAAATAGGATCTTTCTTCCAGATTCGAAATATAGGTACAATTTAAGACTCATGTTTTTCAAAATAGGTCACTGTACCATGCAAGTTCTCCTATTATATGCCAGTATCTTTGATGGAAGGATACCTCTGACTACTTTCAATGCGCTGGCTACGTGAACGCAGCATTGGTAACCCATTATTTCAGGATTTCCAGACAATATTTTTGCAGATTTGTTCCTGGTGATTGGATTAAAGAGACCTGGGAGAAAATCAGCATAATCAGGATAAAGAGGAGAGAAATCATCATTAGTCCTAAAGACAGAAGAAAGCAGCTTGCTGGCTGCACATATTCACTATGCAGAAAGATAACGTCTAAGGAGACAGAGACATATCAGAATATCTTTAACAACTTGGCTCAGTATATATTTATATGTAACACTAGAGTGTCCCTAACCAACCAGTCAACCAATTGCTTTCCTGTTAACTCAGACTCATGGCAACCCCATGGGTGTCAGAGTAGAACTGTGCTCATAGGGTTTTTAATGGCTGTCTTTTTTTTTCCCCCAGAAGTAGACCATCGGGTCTTTCTTCCAAAGTGCTTCTGAGTAGACTTGCATCTGCAATCTTCCATTTAGCAACGGAGTGTGTTAACCCTTTATACTATCCAGGGGTACAGACAGATAGACACACATACACATTATTTAGTAAATGAAAAGAAGTTCAAAACTGTATGTATAAAAGAGTTTCAAAGAGAAAACATATAAATGCAAATGCTAGCAGTGAGTATACTCTTGATTTCTGATTGCCCAATCTATAAATTAAAAAAGTAATAACACGCATAAAAATCAAAACCCACTGCCATTGAGTCAAATCCAACTCAAAGTGACCCTACAGCCACCGAGGAAATATTATCAAATCTACCAGAAATGTTTGTGGAATTGTTAATTGAAAATTATATTTTGGAGAGAATTTACAATTAAAATTTTTAATTTCTTTGGCACAGTTATCACGTTTCTTGAAACGAATTCTTAAATACTAGCAAAATTGCATAAATAGTGGAACGTTACCTCTACATTGATGACAAATGTGGTAACAGGTGAATGCATTACGGCGCATTCATAAAATTGAATAAAATAAAGCCATTAAAAGTTTCTATCGCATTTCTATGTACTTACCTAGAATGTCAAGAATGTGTGTTAATGTGTTTGCATCGCATATAAGTGTGTACAACATACATTTTATTCTTAAATTTAAATTTGTTTGGAACAAGTTTCATAGACAAATAATCTAATGATTTATCTATGATGAAGACATGGTTCCTTTTAATTATCTGCAATAAAAGCTTACAATTCTTACTGAGCAATCACAGAATGGCCATAATTTAGTGGATTGAAATTAGCTGACCCTAAGGTCTAGGAAATCTTAGATATCTGACAAAAGTCTAAGATATAAAAGTTTTATAATTTGTACCAATTAGCTTTTTGTTATATTTATTTTATTAAATTTCACTTTCATTTACATTCTATTGAATTTGTATTGAGATATCTTTAAATGCTCAGTACATAATCACAATCACTATTTTAATAAAGTCCAAGCTAAGTTTTACTCAAAGATATATATATGCATATGTATATATGGGTTAATTATTTTCTGATTTGTCCTTTAATGTTTTGGGAGATTTTTTTTTCAGAGCTCATAGCATTTGTCCTAACTAAAGATTTATTCTTTTAATGAATATACAGACATCGATCTATTTTAAGTGAGTAAAAAAAAAAACAAAAAGAAATTATGTGTGTCTGAGTTAATAAGACATTTAAAAATTGACTCAAGAAGTAGTGTTTAGCTATGTTTTAAGTCATATTGATCATGCCAAATATTAACCTAGAGTAATATTTGTTGAATCCCCATTCTTTCAACCACTCTACAATCCATTAAAATAAATTACTGCTATTTTCTGGGTTTTTTTTTTTTCCACAATAGGAATATTGGTGATTCCTTTCTATATTTTTTGATGTTGTCTACAGTCTTTAGGACATTCAGTAGTTATTTTCTTCATTTCTTGCTTGTAGATTTGTTTTGTCCAGGTTTTGTTTGTTTGTTTGTTTTATTTGGTTATGTCTAAGCAGGAGGGCTGTGCATTCTTTGTTGTTTGCTCCTCTGTAGTCTGATACTTTTTACCTCCTAGTCCAATGGGCAGGGCCAGTCACTAGGCTTTGGTACAGCAGGGCAGGTCCAGATGAAGGGGAGGGGCTGGGTTTGGGTTGTTTGTGGCATGTACTAGGGCCAAGTGGGCCTGCCAGGAATCAGTGCCGGGCACATTCCGGTAAGCCATGCCTTTACTGTTTGGAGATGTGATGTTCAGCACATGATGCAGGAGGCAGGAAAGCAGGGGGAGGTTATGATGTATGAAGTTAATATGGATATGGGAAAGAGCGTAGAGAAACAGGAGCCAGAAACAAAGGAAAAAAAAAAAAAAGAGTGCAAAGGGAGATTGCCATTGGAGTGGAGAGATGAGAAACTGAGAAATGGAGAAAAGCAAAAAGTAAAAAAAGAAAAATGGAAAAATACCTAGATAGAAATTTGGAAAAGAAAAAAAAAAAAAAAGCACCCAGGGATCCCACTGGTTCAGCCACAAGGACGGGTGAAGTCTCCCAGACTGCACAGTATAGCCTGGCTAGAGGTGGTACAGATGTCACACAGCACCAGGCATTCAGGAGATAGGAAAAGAAGGTAAGTATAGACAGATAAGAACTGAGAAATGAAGAAAGACAGAAAGGGAAAAAGAGAGAAGAAGAAAGAAAAAAAGGAAATGTCCCCAAGGATCCCACCTACACAACTGTGCAGATTGGGCAGCTGGCTCTTACACTGTGCAGTGCAGCCCTGCTATAACGGCCTCCCAAGTGCAAAAAGAGAAAAACAAACAAACAAAAACAGAACAAGCAAAAACAAAAAAAGAGCCCAGAGATCCCACCAGCATGGTGTCTCGGGCCAGAGGAGTGGTTCCCCAGTTGAGCTGGGCTTCATAGCCTTTCTATAAGAAACAAAGATGGCACATGAGCCAGGTGTTTGAGAGAAATGAGGGGGAGGTGGTAGGACGCATGGGAGAAACCAAAAGAGACAGAAAGAAGCAACATCAGCTCAGCGACCCGGCAAATCCAATCAGCCTGGGGTGGAAGCAGTTGCTTCCTGGCCAAGAGACTGTGGCTGGCAGGAAGCAGAGGAGGCCGAAGGGGGAGGTGTAAAAAGGTGGGGGTTAGGAAAGCGTATATTGCTCCTTACTGGGTGCTCTGTCTCCTGCTGGGAACTTCGTGAAGCTGCTTTCCCACACTCCCTGTGAGCCAATCTGCAATGGGGGTGGGGCAAATCTAAGTGGCACGGACACTGCACTTCCTGGCCAGCTGAACCACCCCAACCACCTAGGAAGCTCGGGGTAGAGCACTGGGGAGAGGATGGGAAGTGGGAAAGTGTGTATCGCTGGTTACAGGTGCTCTGTCTCCTACTGGGAGCTCTGTGAAGCTGATTTCCTGTGCTGCTTGTCTGCCAATCCCCCGACAGGAGTCTGAGATGGAGGATTCCTGCTGTGTTAGCTGTTAAGGAACCTCTGCACATATCTCTCCTCCTCTCTGTCCTCTGTCAGTTTCTAATTCCATTAGGTATTGCACTAAGTTCTTTATCTCTTGATTTGACACTTCACGTTCCAGGAATAATGTTTTTCTCTGTTTTGCTTAGTTTTTCAGGTCTTTGCTGTGGAGGGACGGCGTGATACTTATGTCTATGGCACCATATTGGCTGAAAGTCTCCCTATTGATGATTTCCTTTCGTTTAATCCTTGCCACTATTGGAAAAATATGCAGGTATTTCAAAATCTAACTATTCTGAGAAGTATCCATACAAATCAACATTAACTGAATTAAATTGTTGCTGGCTACTCAAATTAAGTAAAGAACAAAACACAACAAATGTTTATTAGCTTGTATCATGTATTAAACCCTGAATTAGGGACTACCAACATACAAGCTTTCTTTTTTACATACAAGCAGAATGCAAAGAAGAATAAAACATTTCATTTTGTTTGTAAATCTAGTTGAAGGGAGAAAACATTACATCCTCATAAAATTATTATTAAATTATATAAAATTTAACTAAATTAAGTATACTTATAAGAGAAATTCTGATTCTTATTACAATACAGAAATAGTGAGCAGAAGGCAATTGATCAGCATCTGTGGATTCATAACAAATGATAGTTTGGACATGAGCATTAACTATAAAATATATTTTATGGTGTATAGTAACTACTTATGTCAACCAGATAACATAGCCAACTTTCCAATTTTGATTTAATACTTCATGCATGAACACTGTCATGGAGAAATAATGATATCTTCCAAAAAATTACATTTCAGAAACAACCAGAAACTTTCCTTTAAAAGGTGACTATATCTTAGTTTGCCAAGAAGAGATCTGGTTTAAGCATATTTGCTCAGTGTTATTATTAATGGTGCCCATTTGACTCTCAAAAGTTGTGTAATTTGAATGTTATATAGCCACATCAGTTCTAACAGACAAAAACTTGCTGGAATAATTTATTCCATTTTTTGAAACAGTGATGAATTATTCTGACGATTTTTTCCTTGGTGTTTCACAAGGTCAGATTTCTTTAGCATCCTTTGTTTTTAAAGGAGTAAATGATTTCTACAACTAAATATTTAAGCTGCTTAGAATTACAAATGCATTTTATTCTTTCCTTCAATTATCATCAAATATTTATTGATATTAATAGCACAAAAAACACAGCACATAGTTGAAACAACTTATTGGTAGATATTTGAGTTTTCCTACCTTGACTTGCTATGACTTGTAACCTAAAAATTAAACTCAGATATTAAGAATCCTGAAACATTAATTCAAAGCAGATAGAAAAAAATCTAAAGGGAAATTAGTTCACAAAAGTTGATACAATGGCAAAACTCATGAGCTAAAAATTGCCAGACAGCTAGATTCAGAGTGACCTCCAGTAGGCTTCACAGCATAAGGCAAGATTCCTGTGAAGCAGGCCAATGGTTATGTTCTAGAATCCTCTAGCCTTTCCATGAAAAGATTCTGCCAAGTGATACTAATGTCACATACATCACATAGTCTGTACATGGGTGAGTACTCCAATATCACAAAGCTTCCCCAATGTACAATGATATTAGAACCACTTCAAATGGAGAGAAATTGTCTTTTGCCAATTGCCAATTAAAGATCCACTCTTCGATGAGTCTGTCACAGAAATTAATAAGAAATTCATCCTCTTCTACGTTACTAACATGTTGTAATTATCATAGATCAACTTTTTAAAGAAGAAATTTCAGCAGCTGGTAAATTTTATATAGACATGATTACTTCTAAAATTAAACAATATGAATTATTTATATTCAGATGGTACAATATACTTAGAAATACACATTTCAGACAACTTAACAAGAGATGTCAATACTATACTCAAATTTGGATGCTATAAATAGGAGCCAAATTGTGTGGCATTATCATTATTTACTCTTTCAGCATCAAATTTAATTTACTTAGTGTTTTGTGAAATGAAAATTGAGAGTTACAAATGAGTATTAGCAAATGTTTTTAAACACATATTAAACTTTTATTACTATTGTTTAAGAATTTTTAGTAAATATGGTCGCTATGAGTTGGAATCGACTCGATGGCAATGGGTTTGGTTTTTTGGGTTTTGGCCTACTTCTAGAGAAGAGAATCTGGTCAAAATAAAGATATTAGTCAATATCCTCAGCTTTCAATAGATGATTGTAACTTGGTCTTTGATCATGTATATCTTAAGTACATATAAATGTGTTAAACAGCAATAAAGATGTATATACTTCAGATGCTTCTCTGTTTAACACCTGTTAAAAAGAATCCATTATAAGAAAGTCTCTCCTTATATTTTTACGATAAAACCAGACCAAACCTGTTGCCATCGAGTCAATTCCAATTCATAGCAACCCTAAGATACAGAGTAGAACTGCCCCATCGGGCTTCCAAGGAGCGGCTGGTGGATTCAAACTGCCAACCTTTTGTTAGCAACCAAGTTCTTAAGCATTGTATCAGCAAGGCTTCAATTCTTTGAGAACAGAGGAGTAAATGATCTAAAGAAAGTCTTCTCCAAACACACAAATATATCTCTGATTTAAAGAATTTTAATAACTCATAAAATCAGGTATATTTAATATATATATGTATATACATAAATTACATTCACCTTACAAGAAATTCTTTTATTAACAATAGGTCATTTATTTCTGATCTGATCATGATCTAGACCTTATCGAACCTTTTTTATTTCCTGGTCCAGGCACACCGTAGTAAGGATTCATAAAAGTCAATTCATGAGTAGTAATAGTAATGAACCCAGTAACAGTAATGAACTACATCTATTTACAAACCCTTCTCATGTTTGGGAAGAATAAAGGAGTCAGACCTATAACAAACATCTATTTGTTCTTTTAAATTTTCCCCGTTACTATTGATTTGGCATGCTAAACATAATTAACCTATGCAAATGATTAAGGTAAGATTAAAATTTACATTCTTAAAATTCTTGCATCCATTTAAAAGCTAGCTACAACATATGAGAGATTCTGTAAGGAACATTTTTAGAGTTTCTTTATGCTTTTAACTTTTATATTTCTATCAGGTTACATCTCCCAAATCTGGTTTAATACACTCTAAATTCCTATAGCAATATGTTGGCCTGGCTACAATTCCACAAGATATATATTTGACTTGATGAAATCCATTAAAAGGCATGTCCATTTTATGCATGCTCTACAGATATAAAATTGAAGATAATGGTTTTTATGTTACTTTATAGCTTTTCTACAATGACCCAGGTGCTATTTTTTATAAAAATTTAATGCTAGGAGAAAACATGTCTGCACAAAAAAACAAAGTAAATCATACAAAAATCCAAGCAAACAAAACGTTTTCATTTATCAGACAATGGAAATTATATATCCCATCATGTTTTCTTTTGTTTATGTTTTAGATCTCAGAAAGCTAAAAACAAAATTAAGTTAATTTGATTAGATGTGCCAAATGTTTACATTGTCTTTTGTTTACTGGCTATATACATACATTTAAATCTTTAGGCTACTTTCTTTAGTGTTCTGTAGGTCAGAGAAACCGGATCTGTAAAGACAATAGTGTACTTCAATAAAAATATATTTTTTTTGCCAAACCATCAAAATATTTATTTGCTATTAAAAATCCACCCCCCACCCCCACCTTATATTGTACATTGTCTTGATAGCTGATGGAACAATGATACAGGAATATTTTCTAAAATTCATCTTTTTTTTCATTTTCCTCATAACTAGTCTCTTTTAATACTATATTTTTTCTACAAAAACAGTTTGAAAGAATCTACTATCTATTGAAACATTTCAAGAATAATTTAAAAATGTGTTTCAGAAATGTTTTAAAGGATAATATTTCAGAACACTTTTATTTTTTAAAACATTTTAGTTCATTTCATACCTCACCTGATACTTAAAAATGTACTTCTCTTAACTGGAAAAAAAAAAAAAAACTTTCTGTTTTTATTTAGGCATATTAAAGGCAAATATGTATATATATATGTATATATTTCTATTATTTTAGGAACCAGCTAAGCACATATATGTTCATATACACACACATGTAATTTAATTTGCACAAAAACAAAACATTTATTTACATCTTAAATGAGAAGACTCGCCTTCCTTGAACAAATATAATGTATAGCTAAATGGACAAAACATTAATTATATCTGTATAAAATTCTCAGGTCAAAAACAGTTGGGAATCAGAAATTTAATTTGACTCAGTCTAATACACAATCCATAAACTAGTGAAATTTTTTAGGTTTGTGGTTGCAGTTCCTGCTGTTAAGGGCCACGTACCTGGGAGATTAAAAAAAAAAAGTTTATTCTTAATCTTTAAAACTTAGCTCAATTGAAGAAAGAGAGCATTAAGTATTTAATCTTAGCACCTTTACCAGCCTGAATGATCTCTTTGTTCATAAACCTCTTGTGGACACTGGAACACAAATAGTCACTGACTTCCTCTACATCATCTAACTGATCATATTTTCAACACAGCACTTGGTATTTAGCAAAAAGACTATTGCTATTGGTTTTTGTTTATTTTAAATAAAATGTAGTTATAATAAATTCTTAAACTAAGATTAACCAAAGAAATTGAAGTCTATAATTTCTGATGCCTGGTAATCATTTTAATAATGACCAGGGAATTCATATATAACATGAAGTCAGAAATTTATGAAATTGTGCAGGTTTATTGAACACATGCCATTGTATATGTTGATGATGATGAAGAAAGAAAAACAATGCTAGAATTCATTCATTCATAAATGTCGTGAACACTAATAAGTATGAAAAGCAACTAGCGAACTGAACACCCAGCATTTTATGTCAAAGGCGATGTTTGCTTGTTTATTTGTTTGTATCAGCTTCCATTATTCAAGCAGTCAGAAGCAGGTGTGGCTCATTCTAACGGTGTCACCACAATTTATCTCTTGCCTACGTGCCCTGTAAATTGGCTTCACACCCAGATAGTACTCTGAAAGCACCCAGTAGCTGAAGATTCTCCCTCTTTCAAGAGTTCCTGGCCTTTTATACATGTACTATTAAAAAAAAAAAAAATTTATCATTAGACATCTTCTTTAAAATTAAATTATGTGAAATCTGTACAAGTTTTGAAAGCTATAAAAAATTGGCATAGACAATTGATATTCTTCTGCTTGTACTACTTGGAGAAACCACACTTTTCCTATTTTATATTTGCTGCCCAGGTTTTTTGTTTTTTTTTTTTTCCCCAGGTTAGTATCAACACACGATAAATGTTCAATAAATACATAAACAAGCATTAGTATTAATGTGACCACTGTTTTATAATTGTCCTTAAAAATAAACCATGAGCATATTTTCAATTTAATAAAAATATATCTGCACTGCTGTCACCTACATTGTTGAAATTGCTACCTCGTGCCTTAGTTTTCTTCCTCCTGATTTTTGTACAACCTGACTTATTTTGGATACATGGAGTCTTTGTGTTTTTATTTAGGCATATTAAAGGCAAATATGTATATATATATTATATATTATATATAATATATATATAATATATATATATATTTTACTATTATTTTAGGAGCCAGCTAAACACATATATATGTTCATATATACACACATGTAATTTAATTTGCACAAAAACAAAACATTTATTTACATCTTTAATGAGAAGAGTCACCTTCCTTGAGCAAATATAATTTATGGCTAAATGGACAAAACATTAATTATAACTGTATAAAATTCTCAGTTGGGTCAAAAACAGTTGGAAATCAGAACTTTAATTTGACTCAATCCGATACACAATCCAGTGCATCTCTTTGTCTCGATCCATTTTTTCACTGTCCATCATTAGCCACTGAAAAAACAGTTTTCTGTATAAAGCCATTCTATTCATGACTTTGACCTCTTTATAAATTTTATTGTATTTAAAGGTATATTATATTTATACCTTTACAAATGCATACTCTATTTTCCAAACCTGGAATTGTTCTTGAATTGTTAAATCAATTTCTAGTTCTGCAACTACAGTTTGTTATACAGCTCATCACTCCAATACTCTAACGTTTATATGAACAGAAAATAAAATATATTGGTATTTAGGAATCTGAGTTATCATTGATATGTAGAGTGCTTTGTAACTTATTCACCTGTGTTCTAATTTATAACATATATTTTCTGCTAGGTAAACATTGTTAGAGAATATTTTCCTGAGCCAGAAGGACATGCTCTCAAATTTACTTGGTAAAGTTACTATTTAAATGAAATTTACAAACTATTCTATTAAGTGTAAAACAATCAGCCCAATATTTTGTCTGACAAAATATTGAACAAATGAAATATGATTCAGACTTTCTCCAGAAGTCAAGTTGCTGTGATAATCCATTCAGGTGCAGATTTAAAATCCAAAGCAGTCAAAGGTTAAGACTGCTATCCAGAAGCAAAGACATCTAACTATCACGTTGTTCACAGGTAAAGTGTGGAATACAATGACTATGTAATTTTTATGACATATCTGCTGAGTTCTTGATAGTTTTATGTTTAAGCAAGGCAACATAGATGAGGTTTAGGATATAGTTATATGTGTGTTATTTTAGGGGAATGTAAAATAAAATTTATTTTTAAAAGTTAAATTCTGCACAATAGTAACCTGATCCAAGGGCATGGCGTAAGCCAGGAATAAGTTAAATTTATTCTTGAGTAGAAAAACTGGATGTGATATAATATCAGCAAATAGTCTTTAGTTCCAGACACTTCATTCCATTTTTAATAAGTATACCTTCTTAAACTTGCGGTTGTCAAGAATTTCACTTTCCTTGGATCCACAATCAACAGCCATGGAAGCAGCAGTCAAGAAATCAAAAGACACATTGCATTGGGGAAATCTGCTGCAAAAGACCTCTTTAAAGTGTCGAAAAGCAAAGATGTCAGCTTGATGACTAAGGTGTGCCTGACCCAAGCCATGGTGTTTTCAATTGCCTCATATGCATGTGAAAACTGGACAATAAATAAGACCAGAGAAGAACTGATGCCTGTGAATTGTGGTGTTGGAGAAGAATATTGAATATACCAGGGACTGCCAAAAGCACCAACGAATCTGCCTTAGAAGAGGTACAAGCAGAACGCTCCTTAGAAGTAAGAATGGCAAGACTACATCTCACATACTTTGGACATGTTATCAAAAGGGATCAGCCCTTGGAGAAGGACATCATACTTGGTAAAGTAGGGGTTAGTGAAAAAGAGAAAGACCCTCTATGAGATGGGTTGACACAGTGGCTGCAACAATGGGCTCAAGGATAGCAATGATTGTGAGGATGGCACAGGACTGGGCAGTGTTTCATTTTGTTATGCACTATGAGTCAGAACTGACTTGACGGCACCTAACAATAACAACCTTATATTACATTTATTATGTAAATTAAGTTCATAAATTGCACAGATCAAATGATTGAAATACAGCATCAATCCTCTGGTTCATTTCTACTGTACATTAATTTTTAATATATACTTTTTCTTTTCCTTGGGTTGTGAAAAATTAAAATATAAAATCATGTGTGCAACTTCATGTGGCTTTTTATAGTATAAAAATGCTTTAACTGTATTTTTTAAATTTTTTGAAACAGAACAAGCATTCTATTTTCATTAATCATAAACCATTGCAATTGAAAGCATATAATGTTATGAGATTTACATGTTCTTAAAAATAGACACTTCAAGAAGAAAAAAAAATCTGAATACCATATCGTACATATTTTTAAATGCCTTCAAAATGATCATCAGTGAGTTTATAGCTGTTCGTTTTATTTTATGTTTACAATACATTACTTTGAGTGTACACAATATTTCATTAAAAAAAGTAAAGACATGGATTCTAAAATCATCTTGCAGTTTCGGAATTATTTGGGCATCAGTAGTTTTAGTGAAATAAACATTTTGTTTCGCAAGGTGAATGAAAAAGACTTTCAGCTGTGTAATGGTTTTAGCTATTATCTAAGATTGCTATGTTTGTTCAATACATTTGAATCAATTCCGACTCAGAGCAATTCCATGTGACAGAGTAGAACTGCCCCATAGGGTTTTCTTGGCTGTAATCTTTATGGAAGCAGATAGACGGGTCTTTCTCCCACAGATTCTCTGGGTGGATTCAAACCGCCAACCTTTGGTTAACAGCCAAGCTCTTAAGCTTTGTGCATCAGGACTCCTTCATTGTTGAAGATTAGTAGGTTACTTTATAACTGTTGCTCTCAGAAACACTGGAAAGGAGGAGGGAAAAATAAATGTTTATTTCAGAAGTACCGTGTCAGAGTTTTCCTAAATTCTTTCCATATTCTCAAAACTACCACTGATTTTTTTTTTTTTTACGGATTGAAAAACAGTATTTATTAAATAATCTTTTTCTTTGCCTCAATCACTTTTTTTCACTACCCATCATTAACTACTGAAAATATAGCTTTCTGTGTAAAGCCGTTGTCTTCATAATTTTTTTCTCTTTATAAAAAGGAAATTATGTTTATACCTTTATAAATGCATACACTATTTTCCAAACCTGGACTTGTTCTCAATTGTTAAATCAGTTTCTAGCTCTGAAACTACATTTTGTCATGTAGCTCAGCATTCCTAACTTTTATATGAACAGAAAATAAAATATATTAGTATTCAGGAATATGAATTTTCACTGATATCATAAAATACTTTGTAACTTATTTACATTTCTTTGAATTCATTACTTATTTTTCTGCTCGCTAATATTATTTATTAATTTAAATTAAATTCATGAGCTATACTTTTAAGAGTAAAATAATCACTCAAATATTTTGCATTGTTCAGCTTTTTAATTATATGACTATATTTTTGATGTGTGAGAAAAAGATAAAATGTCCTTTTTTTGAATACTATGTTTAAATATTTATCATCTCCACTCTGTGGTTTTAAAAATGATTCTCTATAACCAAAGACATTTAAGAAGTTGAAAATATTACCATTTCAAAAAAGAATTTTTTGGAAAAAAGTCAGATGATAAATAAATATATCAAAATAAACATATACGCACACCCATCCAGATAGGCTTACAAATAATATACACATTTATCTCAAATTAATAATTTTTCACAAAATGTTAGTTTTTAATCCATTTCAATTGTTACATGATCAGTCACACAAAAACATGATCAAAGTATAACACTTAGACACCTTACATGCTTGGGAAGGCTTTAGCATTCCATCAACCATATTTATTAAATGTTTGTAATATTGGCATTTCTCCTACAAAATCAGATTTCCTAACAGAATTTAGAAGTTAATAGATTAATGAATTAAGGAACTTATTTGCAGTGTCTAGTCAGATAGCGGTTAGAACAAACTTTCAGTCTTCAACCAGCCAAAGTCAGGAGCATTGCTTCAGGTAGATAAAGAAGATATTATCCTCTGAAGGCAGCTGTTCTTTTTTTTTTTTTTTAGTGTTCTGTGCTTCATTTAGCACAACGATGGGTGATAAGGCTAATAATAAGTTGTGGGCTGCTAATGGTGGTGATAAGAAATGACGGAACATTACTCTTGAGCAAATCTAGATATGATCAAACCTGGATTGGCTCAGTGTTGCCCAGGAAGGTGTCCACTTTAAGCAAAATAAAAGAAAAAAAAAAAGAAAAACAAACCTTTAATGTAGACTATCTTTAGGAAAAATAACCTGGAAGTGTGAAAAACTCTAGTTCTCAATGCAATTTTTCTACACTGAAACAGAATTTTCATAATATGACTTCTGATGGCTTCTGTGTTTCTTGTGAACATGAGAGCAAACCCGATCTATTGAGCAGCTTGTGTTTATTTGGGGGTACAAATAACTCAGCCTAGACGGGTAAACATTAGAAATCATAGAGAGATGAAATGCGATTTGATTGATATGCTAGCAATATAAAGAAAATGCTGAGTGAGCATGAAGAATTACCAATTATCATCCCAAAGGAGGTGACATTTGAATTGGTATTAAAGATGAAGTAGGTTCACCAGGTAGGTAAGAAAAGAATATTCCAGCAGAGGAAAGAGAAAGGCCAAGGGCAGGTGTGAGAGTGGGTGGTTTGTGAGAGAACTGGAAATCACCAATTACAGAAGGGAAAGGCTGAAGATGAAGCTGGGAATGGTGAATTGTTAACAGATTTCTGGAAGTCAAGTGGGTATTGAGGAATTAAGACTTTATTCCAGAATTTGACTTCCTGCCCCGCAGTCTAAAGACCACCTGCATCAGAGCTACCTGAGGGGCTTGTTAAATTTCAGAACCCAAGGCCTGCCTGTGTTTCCTGAATCATAAACTCTGGGTGTGGCTCAAGAGTGGGCACTTTACACACCTCTCGATCTTAATAAAATTTGAGATCTATTTTCTATCCACTAAATTAATGTGAGATGTGTACACTCCAGGTGTTGCCCAGGACAATGCAGTAGTGAGTGAGAAGAAAGTATTTACAATTCTGTTTTAGTTGTTGTTTGCCTGGAGAGAGAGAGTTTTCTTGGTGTTTAATGTACCAACTTGTTGCTGTGTAGTTGATTCCAACTCATAGCCACCCCATAGGATGGAGTAGAACTACTCTCATACCGTTTCCAAGTAGCAGTTTGTGAATTCTAACTGCCAACCATTTGATTCTCAGCTGAACACTTAACCACAGTGCCACAAGGGCTCCATTCAATGTACAGGGAGACGGTATCTTTCATTTGGCCCATGTATCATAGGATAGCCATTTGCTTTCAGTGTGTTGGAATTTATTCAATTTAGGTATGCTGGGTTCTTTGTGTGTAATTTTAAATTGATTTATGAATCATTTTTATATCGCTGTAACAGAAATTAACTCAAATATATACCTAAGCTTGCCATTTGGTACTACAGGTTTTTTGTGAGCTAATTTTTCTCACCTAGAAACTATTGAAATAAACAAATATCAAGCAAATTGACTAGCAGTTCTTCAAATCACTAAAACAGTAACAAAATAATGCAAACATATTTGTGTGACTAGTACATATTTAAGAATTAAAGTGATAGAATTGTATCTCAGTTTTAAGCCAGAAGATATTTTGGGTTACCAGATCTTTCTTTGTACAAAGGTAATATTGTAGTCAGCAGGATTGACAGCTTAGGAAAGAACCTTAAAATAGGAAAATTCAAAAATACAAATTTTTACCTTTCATAATAATTTTAATAGTCTTCCATATCCAGTAACACTTAACTTCAAAAGTTTTTAATCACAGAACCCATCATTAAATAATTTTGATCGCATACCCAATGATCCTTTACTTATATTTCCATATTCTTCCATTCTAAACTGTACTATAATAAACTTTACAACAATATTTTAAAAACTGAAGCAAAATGAACAAATGACGATACCAGGCAATACTTAAAACACTTGATAATACAATCTCCATAAGTTTTAAGTGTTACATAGATGAATGGCACAAGGTGAACAGTCAGTAAAGGTTAAACCAAAAACCAAACCCATTGCCATCACGTCGATTCTAGTTCATAGAAACCCTATAGGACAGAGTAGAACTGCCCCATAGTGTTTCCAAGGAGCACCTGGTGGATTTGAACTGCCAACCTTTTGCTTGGCAGCCATAGCACTTAACCACTACACCACCAGGTTTTCCCAGTAAAGGTTAACTCATATCATTCATACAGGTATGACTACTGTAGTGTTCACTGGTTGAAAAATCCTGTTGTTATAATCCTGATGCACCATTTGTTATAAAAGTCACTTTGTTATCCTGCAAATTTACATTCTCACCTTCAGGATTTCTTAAGCATGCACTCTCATTTTGTGAACAAATAATGTGTTATTACAAAACTATTGTACATATTAAACTACATATTTAAATTAGAGAATAGTTATATTCTAAATTGATTTATTTCATATAAATCAATGGTTCAGGTGAATAGGTATAAGATTATTTTAAAGATTCTGAGTTTATGTTGTTATCGTACATTTTGTGTCAGAACACAGTTTTCCAAACCTCAACACTTCATCTCAAAATATAAAGAAGGTTGTCGTTCTGTCAGGTTCAGAATTCAGCACTTACAGCCAGGAGAGAATTTAAGCTACATTTGTCATTTTCCTTGTTGTCTTAGGCTGAGTTCTCTAGAGAAACAAAACGAGTAAAGTATATAAATACATACAGAGAGAGATTTATATCAAAGAAACGGCTCACGCAATTGTAGAGACTGGAACATCCCTAGTCAGTGGATTAGGATAGAGGCTTCTCCTGATTCACGTAGCCTCAGGGGCTGGTGAACCCAAGATCAGCAGGTCAGAAAGCAGAGCTTTTGCTCACAGGCTGTCAATATCTACGAATTCCAAGGTTGGCAGGCAAGGCCACAAGGCTTTTCCTGATTCACATAGGTGCAGGGGCTGGGAAACCCAAAAAGGGCAGGTCAGAGAGCAGGGCTCACACACCATGAAGACTGATGAATCCCAAGATCGGCAGATAAGCTGATACCTCAAGTCTCAAGAACTGGAGGTCAGATGAACAGGAGGCAACCGCAGGATCCAGAGGGGGCAAAAAGCCAGAAAGTCTGCTTATATTCAGATGCAGGCCACACCCCCAAGGAAACTCTCCTTCAACTGATTGGCTACTCACAACAGATCCCATCATGGGAGTGATCACATATAAACACTGAGAATCATGGCCCAGCCAAGTTGACACAAAATCTTAATTTTCACACTTGTATTTAAGAAAAAGAAACGTTTTGCTTAGCTTTTTTCCTTTGACGTTGCAGTTGTCACTGCTATTCGAAGTTTTTTTCTTTCAAAAAATTCAGAGATAGTTTTCTATTTCTTCTTCTCTGATAGTGTAAATAAAACGTATTGGATAAGATATTGAAGAATAATGATGAGACAAACTTATTACATTAAATATGCATACCTTAAGGAGCTTGGGAGCACAGTGGTAAAAGCGATTGACTGCTATTCAAAAGGTCAGCAATTGGAAACCACCAGTAGCTCTGTGGGAGAAAGATGTAGCAGTCTGCTTCCGTAGAGATTTACAGCCTTGGAAATCTTATGGGGTCACAATGAGTCAGAACTGATTCAATGTCAGTAGGTTATGCATAGTTTTGAAAGTATGTGTGTATGGCATGCATGTCTAATATACTGGTTAGGCATACAGCATAATTTACTAAACAAATTTGCATATGTGATTTATAAATTTATATGTGTATATTTTGTTAGAGCTGGGTGGCCCAGTGGTTAAGAGTTAAAGCTTCTAACCAAAAGGTTGGCAGTTTGAATCCACCAGCTGCTCTTTGGAAACCCTATGGAGCAGTTCTACACTGTCTTATAGAGTCACTATGACTCAGAATCAACTAGACAGTAATGGGTACAGTAGGGGTATATTTTGTGGACATATTCTTTTTGTTATTATACTTCGTAGTAATATACAGAGGGATGTAAAGAAATATTCAAATATTGAGTTTTCATACCCTTCACTTACTTTTTAAGATAGTAATTGATAAAAGGAAAAAACAAGAAATCAATTCATCCATAATCCTGTACATCACAGATAACTTCTGCTAACATTTTTTTGACTTACATTTGAGATTTTATTTTATTGTAAAATAGTGTACATGGTGAAGTTCACAATATATATACATTTTATATCATATATTTTATTTTAAAAAATTATATTCAGTTTGTTTTCCAATGTCTTTTAAAATTCTTCATTAACAATTATTCCAAAGAATGTATAATTTTTTGTTACACGTGTTTTTCTCAAGCCAGACACCTTGGAGTCATCCATTGCCACGCTATTCTTCCATGCCTCACAACTAACAAATGCGTAAATTATGTTAGATAATCCTTCAAGATATATTCAGAATCAGACCATCCCAACGCTTTTTATTGCAAATATGTGTTTTTAAGTAATAAAACAAAAATCTAAATCAGACAATGTCACTTCCTCACTCAAATCTCGGTAGCTCCATATTGCAAAAAGAATAGCATGCTTTATAAGTAGATTCAAATCAATAGAAAAAGAATCAATAAAAAAGTGCAGAGGTATTAGTTATTTCATTCAACATACACAAAAATACTAAAGGCCTATCATAAGACACTGAAAAATTCAAATTAATTAATTATCTAACTGCAAAAAAAATAACAAAGATATAATTCAAGATATTAGAAATAGGTATATAATGGAATGATTTTTTTTTTTTTTGGCAAGGAAATATAAAAGTCAAAATGCAATAAAGGAAATAATTGTTTTAAGTCAAACCCTATATGAAATTAAATTTTGTGATAAAGGGGATTTCTAGTTAAAAATTGTGGGATAAAGAGAGTGTTTACTTCTCTCTCACAAAAACCACTAATAAAAACAGAAAGAGAAAATACAGCTTAGTGTGCAGGAATTTTTTTTTTAAGATGCATTTTAAAGAAATAAATAAAGAATAGTCACAACCCCAAGGCAAATTAACAGACTTAGTATAAGAATGCTCCAAATAGCAAAATCCTAATAGAAATTCTTGATTGAGCTGTTTTTATTGCTAACTCTCCCCAGACTGTATTTTAAGGATAATTAATAATCAAAAAAAGAATTTGTACTGGTCCTATTTATACATGGTACAAAATAACTGAGAAAGGCACATAAGCTAAAGGAGAATAAAGAATTTTAATGACTATGACCCCAAAGAACTGACTGAGATCTCCACAGGCTCTGAAAAGTGCAGACCTTATCTATGGCAGAGTTCAGAATACAATGGAGGGGGAAATAAAATACAGATATAGAGAGGTTACAGTTGCCAAAACAGAATAGAAGAATCATGATTTAAAACCCATAGAGGACATAGAAGACAGGTTTGAGGAAATCAAGTAAAAGAAGGTGACAACAATTTTGTAAAACTGATTAAAGCAAAGATAAGGATTAAAGAAAAGACATAGGATAAGCAGCATATGAGAAACTCATAGGTCTGGTATAACAAAGAGGACAACTGAAACTGAAAAATATCCTCAAAGACGAAACAAACCTGAGAGGAAGGAAAAGCTAAAACTATATATGAGAAAGAAAAATGATATCCCAAGAGAAATCGTTTCAAAATAATTACCACCATTTTCAAGTGAAGTTATTAACTTAAGTATAAACAAATAACATGTACACCAAGCATGAAGAGGTCATATACTAAATTGTAGTGTGTAGTATTAGTTAAATGTCATAGATGAGGTTGCAGAATTTGGCAATTTAAATCTTAGCTTCTGTTACTACCTTGGCCAACATGAACAGCCCCTTTGTCTCTCCAAACTCCGCTTCTCTTATTGCCAAAGAAGGATGACAAAAGCACTAATTTAAAGTGGCCTTTAAGAGCTCAACTGGTAACCAAAATGTCTGCATGCTCGAATTCACCAGATGCTCCTTAGAAACCCTATGGGGCAGCTCTAATCTGTCCTGTGAGGTAGCTATGAGTCGGAACCAACTTGACAGCAACAGGTTTGGTTTTTTGGTTTTCTTGTGCACAATAAACTAGATAATAAGTAGAAGAACTTGGAATTCTTCACAGAAGGTAAGCGTTCTTGACAGAAAATGAGCATCTTGACTGAAAACAAGCATAAGTATTGTACACAAGCCTGAAAAAACTCCATGATTGCTCAAGACTTTGTAGGAAAAAAAATGAAAATAGACAAAATTTTCAGAAAACATTATGAATATGAACCAACAAACTCAGAATTGGAGATGTGCCCCAAGGAGTCGTTGTTGTTGTTAAGTGCCCGCAAGCCAATTCCGACTCATAGCAACCCCATGTGACGAGTAGAACTGCCCCATAGGGTTTTCTAGGCTGTAATCTTTATGGGAGCAGATTGCCAGGTCTTTCTCCCACCAAGAAGTAGTAGTAAGTTTTAAATATTTTAAAATAAGATGAGTTAGTCATAGGGCATGTGATAACAGAACAGATACAAATATTAAAAAAGTAGCATTAGTTAAAGGGAAATATGAGGGCAGGCACAGTATTGAATTTCAGCTTTTTCACAGCACGTAGTGGTTTTTAGTGATCAGATACTGCTGGGGTGTGTACAAAGTTAAAATGACTACAACTTCTTATTTTTCATAGTATTTTTATCTTAAATTTAAAAGTATTTTTAGAAGCTATGATCTCTTTTTATGAAGAAATATTTACTTGAAGTTGCAGATAACTTTTACTTTGTGTTTCTTTTTCTTCTGACATATTTAAATAAAATTGAATGTAGTGTGATTCATTTTTAACTAATAAGTATTTTATGATAACACTCCGTAGAGTACTTTTTGCCTGTTTAAGAAATATATTGTCTATGTATTTATATAGTATTAGCATTTACACATACATATTAAGAGGACTGGGGTTTGTTAACAATGACTCTATGTGGGTGGTGTGGTGGAATTTATGGTGTAGTTTCTTTTAAAAAAAGTTCCTGAATCTTTTGACCGTTTTGTGAAGAATCCATGCTATTTCTATATATTATACCTATGAGTCTATCCATGGTGGTCGGTATATTATTCCTTTGCATGAATATACTAATACATATATATATACTGCTGAGGATGAACTTCTGGAATTTGATTAATCAGTTGCTTGTTTTTGTTTTTACTCTGCATAATGCTGCCCAAAAACAACAATAAAAATCTCAGTGGCTTCCAACAACAAATGTTAATTTCTTGCTTATACACTTACAGGTTGGCTGAAATTTGGTTGTTGTTGCCCAGCGTAAGTTGGATCCAGGGATTCAGTTTAGGTTGCTCCATGTGCCTTCATTCATGAACCAAAGCTGACAGAGCAGCTGATACCTGGGTGTTATTTTTCTCATCGTGGAACACAGACATTCAGGAAGGCAGAAGATAACCACTACTCCTCTTACAAGCCTCACTTCAACCTCGTGTGGTGTCAATATTCCCAAAATATGTTTGGCAAAGCAAGTCAATTGACCACGTTTATATGGGGAGGGTTTAGATACAAATCTTACACTAGTGAAAAGCACTCAAAGTCACGTTACAAAGGAGATAGATGTGAAGTTTTATTTTATAGGTAAGTAAAGAAAAGTAGGAGTGCTGGTAGTGCAGTAGTTAAAAGGGTTGGCTGCTAACTAAAAGGTCAACAGTTCAAACCCACCAATTGCTTCTCAGGGAAAGCTGTGGCAGTTGGCTTCCATAAAGATTTACAGCCTTGGATACTCTACAGGGTTCCTATAAGACAGAATCGACTCAATGGCAACAGGGAGGTTTTTAGGGAAAAGTTGAGATCAATAATATACTCTAATACTGGGATCTACCGCTCATCAGTCAGGTTGTCATACTGTGATAGCTTGAGTGTTGCTGTGATGCTGGAAACTATGCTACAACCTTGCTTGTTGAAAGTGAAGAGGAGACTTAAAGCACTTACTGATGAAGATCAAAGACTACAGCTTTCAGTATAAATTGCACCTCGACATAAAGAAAACAAAAATCCTCACAATTGTATTAATGAGCAACATCGTGATAAATGGGGAAAATATTGAAGTTCTCAATGATTTCATTTTACTTGGATTCAAAATCAACACCCATAAAAGCAGCAGTCAAGAAATCAAACAATGCACTGAATTGGGCAAATCTGCTGCAAAAGACCTCTTCAACATGTTAAAAAGCAAAGATGTCACTTTAAGGACTAAGGTGCACCTGGCCCAAGCCATGGTGCTTTCAATTGCCTCATATGCATGCAAAAGCTGGACAATTAATAAGTAAGACTGAAAAATAATTGATGCCTTTCAATTACAGTGTTGGGGAAGAATATTGAATATACCATGGACTGCCAGAAGAATGAACAAATCTGTCTTGGAAGAAGTACAACCAGAATGCTCCTTAGAAGCAAGGATGGTGAGACTATGTCTCACATACCTTGGACATGTTAACAGGCAGGATCAGTCCCTGGAGAAGGACATCATGCTTGGTAAAGCAGAAAGTCATTGAAAAAGAGGAAGACCCTCAACAAAATGGATTGACTCAGTGGTTGCAACAACGGGCTCAAGCATAACAATGCTTGTAAGAATGGTGCAGGAGCAAGCGGTGTTTCATTTTGTGGTCCATGGGGTAACTATGAGGGAGAATCCACTCAAAGGTACCTACCAACAACAATAATATTGGATTATTTCCAATTTCTGGCTACTATGAAAAATGCTACTAGGAACATTCTTGTATAGGACTTTTGACATATAACATGAATTTCTCTTTCATGTGTAAACAGGAATTTAATTGTTGGGGAATAAGTTATATAGATAAAAAAAAAGTATAATTGATAATGTCAAACAGACTTCCAAAGGAGATGTGCCAATGTATACTCCCAGTTAGAGATGCTAATATTTTATTTTAGAATGTGTTGCTTATTGTTTGTGACTGAAGTTGGTTTATATTTTGTTCCTTGAAAAGTATTTGTAATATAAATTTTGTTTTGTTTTATTAATGAGGCTATTCTGAGCTATTTGTTCTATTGTACATAGGGTCGCTATTAATCAGAACTGACTGGACAGCACCTAACAATAACAGCAATTCTGAGCTTATTCAAACAGTGGAGAAATTATTCTCTGAAGTAGTTCGTATAACATTAGTGACTTTTCCAATCATCTAGTTTCTCCATTGTCTGAATCATGTGTAAATCTGTATCTGTTGTTTGTTGTTTCTCTTGAATTTCGGTTTATGGTCCTCACATTCCTAGTTATTGCTAGATGAATGCTGTATATTGTTCATGGAAAAAAAAAGGTAAGTTGTAGCCCTGGTGGCACAGTGGTTAAGAACTCAGCACTAACCAAAAGGTCAGCGGTTTGAATCTACCAGCCACTCCTTGGAAACACTATGTGGTGATTCTACTCTGTCCTATAGGATTGCTATGAGTTGAAATTGACCCCACGGCAATGGGTTTTGGGTTTAGAGAGGATTTAATTGTTTATGGGTAGCAATTAGTGAATGTCCATCCTTGATCCAGTCAAAGTTTGTCATGTTTCAGGGCAAAATTTCCAGCTTTGTGAAAGCTAATCATTTCTAGTTTGCCTTTTCTCCAAGAGCATAACCCTTCTATGCTCTTAACTCAAAGTCTGGGATGTTTTCTTCAGGTCCTCCCTACTTTATGGAAAATAAGCACTTTTTTTTTTAATCTTTTCAAAACTATGGCACTGCTAAAAGTTCTGCCTGAGTTTTGAGCACTTTAGCTGCTTCCATCAGTGTTTTTACTCTTATTCTTGCCACGTGTATGCTCAATTCAGAAATTGTCAAAATCCTAAGGGGTGTAGCACAAAGACTTCAGTCTCACTTATCTAAGGTTTCCTTTTCTCCTGGATCTTGGCCTCTCAAATCCTGGACTCTGTGGCCATCTAGAACTGTTATCATGGCCTCTTCTGCCAAGTGAGATTGCTACAAACTGTGAGCTAAGGCTTTCACCTTGGCCTTTATGCCCCAAGATGAGGATCCATATAAAGCCCAACACAAAAAAACACCAAAAGTGGGCTATCTTGATGTATTTCTCCTCTTCTCTCTAGTAGATTGACCCCACAAAGCCTGTGATGCCTTAGTTGTACTCTGAAGCTTTCAAACCATCATCAATTCCCCCCACCCACCCATCCAGCTTTTATATTTGCTTCTAGCAGGAGTTATTACAAGCTATCCATACAAATTTAGAGGTGGATATTGGAGAACACATTAAATTTTAAATTACAAAGCTTTAAGGTTAAAAAAAAAAAAAAAACCTGTAAGTTCCCTGATATCTATAAATGAAAAAACAGAAAAAGATAATCCAGGTGAGCACTTCAGATGAAAGTGTTACCTAATTATTCATTCACCAAAGTAGAATGAGTCTGGATTCACTAGAGGAGCAAAAGCAGTGAGACATAAATATAAATATATAAAGAGAGGTTTACTTCAGGATAATGGCTCATGCAGTTGTGGGGACTGGCAAGTCTTGAATCCATGGTTCAGGCAGAAGGCTGGAGACCTTTGCTGGCTCATGGTATTTCCGGGGCCGGCAAATCCATAATCTGCAAGTCAGAAAGCGGGCTGGAAACCTTTGCCGGCTCATGAGTTTGCAGGGGCTGATGAATCCAAAATCTGCACGTCAGAAAGCAGGCTGAAGATTTCTATAGGCTTACAGCTCAGGAACTGGAGCTCAGGCAATGAGAGGAGTGCAGCGTTGAAACAGGGAGCAAGCTTTGCTAGAACATCCATTTATATACTAGAGGCAGGTCATGCCCTTAAAGAATCTCCCTTTTCAACTGATTGGCTGCTCACATTGGATCACATCGTGGAAGATGATTACTTCATATTACATTATGGAAGAGCACCTAGTCCAGTGTCTGCCAGATCACTGAGAATCATAGCCTATCCATGTTGACACAAAATATTATTAACCATCACAACAAGTAATTAACCCACTACTGTTGAGTCAATTCCAACTCATAGTGATCCTACAGGACAGAGTAGAACTGCCTCATAGGGTTTCTTAGGCTGTAATCTTTGAGCGAGGAGACAGTCACATTTTTCTCCATCGGAGCAGCTGGTGGGTTTGAACTATTGAACTTTGGGTTAGTAACAGAGCACTTAACTGCTGTGCCATCAAGTCTCCTTAAGTAGGTAATTAGGAGTTATCAAATGTGAAAAAGTATTTTCTATTTTCTAAGCTAACGATGTTTTAAGCATTTCGATTTTCTTCTCTAACTATTTATAATTATCTCCAGAACATAAGTTGGATCTAATGCCAAAATGATCTAATTTTTAAATACACTGCAATATGCAGCTTTCAAATATTTTAATAATCAGTTATTTCTCCACTAATACTTAACTTCCCTTCATAAATCACATGAAGAGCATTAGCCAGTCTTAAGTATTTTACACTTTTAACTTTTTTTCTGTGAATATTGAATAAGTGTATTCTGTATATGAGGTGGTCTGTGTATTGCCAATGTGAATTAATTAGTATAAATTATTACCATTTATTATTTATTCTGTGTTACCTGCTGTGAAAACTCATTTATAACCTGATACGATTTTGTTCCAAAACTTTCGATGTTGAAAAAATGTAAACCTAGTAAACTCATCTTGTCTTCTAAATCCGGTTTTCCTCTAAGGTGAACCAGGATTCACTGGAGAAATGGTCGATTCCAGGGCCAAGGTAAAACCCATTGCCTTCGAGTGCATTCCGACTCATAGCAACCCTACAGGACAGAGTAGAACTGCCCCACATGGCCAAGGTAGAGAAACTAAAAGTCAGCCTAAAATACCTGCTCTACCAGAAAGTAATGGAATAATTACAGATACAATTGAATTTGATTCATAGACCAAGTTTAGAAAATTGATTATTCTCACTAATAAAACTGAGGCTCAAGTGCCTTCCCTGGTAATTGAAAAAAAATCTCCCATCAGATTTAAAATTACGTTTTCCCCCCACTCATTTACTTATTTATTCATTCAACAAAGGTGTTAAGTATTTTTTGTGTGCCAAGTATAACATTATACTTTGAAAATATAAAAATTATAAAAGGCAGTACTGCTCTAGAGATGTTTATAGGCAATTTGTTTATTTTGGAAGGTCTTATAATTTATCACTGTGGTAACTTCAGTGCCCAGATAAGACACAGGCCATTCATAATACCAGGATGCTAAAAAATATTATTGGATATTTAATGGAATAATATGGGGATATTTTGCCTTGGGTTTTTAATGTATACATGATTATTTTAATAGATAACTTATGATGTATCAAGGAAACCTAATACATTTTATGTGGGTTTAAATAAATCACCACAAAAGCTATAACCCAAAATAATAAAGTACATTATTATTTCAGGTTTAATTGAAACCCTAGGGACATTGTAACTGTCCTGTATTTTAGAAATAAAGCCAAGATATGTCTTAGAAGTGATGGTACCTATTAGCAATCACGTTGATTGATTGATGACTTTAAAATAGTTTGTTCAATAGCCAAAAGGCTTGCTGATAAATTTTCCTATTGGAGATTAAAAAGTGATACTTATATCTGTGATGAAAATAAGAGATAAAATGCTCGCTCTTTAATAAATAATGTATATTCTATCACCTGCAAGAATAGGTGAATTAAAAATATAAAATATTATGATACCGAATACATGCTCCATCTAAAACAATCTAACCTATACCAAAATAACTCCAATTACATTAAATTAGGAGCATTAAACATTAGTTTTCTATAAGACATTAAAATGTGTTTCTTATACTCTTTAAAGTTAATAATGTCAATTCAGCATTGATATAGGATTGATTCTTACAGTCATAAATATATTAACTGTTTAATTTATGAGAGATGGTTAAATAATTCCCTCTGTGTATTATACAGGAGCCCTGGTGATGCAGTGGTTAAGAGCTCAGCTGCTAACCAAAAGGTCTGCAGGTCAAATCCACCAGACAATCCTAAAAAACCCTATGGGGCAGTTTTACCCTGTCCTATAGGGTCAATATGAATTCGAATCGACGGGATAGCAACGGGTTTGTGTGTGTGTGTGTGTTAACTTATTATGCATTTTAAGGAATATTGTAGATATTCTGTGGCCTCTGCTCCCTGGTCTGAGGTTTGCCTTCCTTACCCGCAGCACTGGACATTGACTCACCCATGTACATCACAGAATCCAAACCCCAGACCATACTTGATGCCAAGAATGTACATTGACCCAGGTGGGGCCCATCAAATTCTGTCTCTCAGAATTACAGAATTGGGAAAAATAAATCCTTTGAATCAGTTTAGTTTACTTGAATCAAGGACTTGGGAAATCCAGAGTGGTGAAGTGCCGGGTTTCAAATGCTGAAGAGGTAAAATTCAGTTCACAGAGAGTAACGAAGTAGACACAGCCAGAAAAGCAGAGATGTGAGTCCACACAGGTGATAGTGAAAGCAAGCCACCCAGAGAAGAGCTCCAAGTTCCTGAAAATTCCCCTGTTCCAGGTGCCAGCTCATACGAATCATGGCAGTACTTCCGGGTCTTCAGTTCCCTAAGACACTTCTGAACCTCTATGCTCAATTTCCGTTCTTGCTTTCACTATTTCAAAATGATTTGCTGTTATTTGAAACAAAGCACTTTGGCTATCCAATTAGAAACTAGCGAATGATAAAGAATTGTTATCTAATAAAGAATTCTAAAAATAATGTGCACATTATTTATATAGATTATAATTGATAAAAAAACACTTGCAGTTTTTTTATATCAAATTACATTTAAATTTTAAAACTACATCGGTTATTACTTGATTTCTAAATCATTATTTAAATAGTTTCAATCACATCAGTTCTTTACAGGTAAGAACATTTTCTAAAAATATATGTCCAGATAAAAATCTTAATGAGGTGATATATTTTTAATTAAAATCTGCATTCAAATAAGTACAATTAAGAGTAAATTCCAGAGTTGCAAACACATTTGTCAAGTATCATAGAAAATATATTTTTATTTCTCTTAAATACAATGTAATTCTTTTATAAAACAATAATAAATTAGATAATTTCCAAGACATTAAAATAAAATTGAACATTCATTTAAAGAACAATACATATTAATACTCATGAAAAGATTATATCTATTGAATAAGGCGTGTGATTTGTACATTTTATTTTAACATTTTGAATAAAGATTCCTTCTTTTTTTTTAAATAAAATCTTTACTTGAAAAAATTCTTCATACTTTGGCTGTCCCTCAAACCCTCAATTTTAATTAGTATTCTATCACCGTTAATACCGTATCCTCATTAAGAAATCCATTAAGTCCCTATAATAGTTGCTTTGGAGCTAACATTAAATTTACTGGCATTTTAAATAATAAATTCATGTGATAGGATTTTAATGTGCAATTTAAGTTATTAATACTCGAAAGAAGCAGTCATTGCTTCTGTGTTCAATCAATACAAAGTTTTTGGCCTATACTCAGTTATCAGTTTTACCATTTCCAATATTTCACAAATATTCTTAAGTGTTCTTCCTGGAAGGGACCATCTTAGTGAATCATCTTTGCTTAAGAAGTTAAGTATTCATGACCATTTACCTCAGTAAAAAATGGGCCTGACATAGACTGAAGTTCTATCTCTGTGTTAAGCGTGATTGACTATGACTCTTTTCAGTCAATTCCATCGGCTCTAAAATGCAAAATTAGCCTAACTCATGGTTTATAAAGAGGGTGATATTTAAAAGAAGTGATGGGGGGATCTGTGAACAGTCAACTAGCTTGACAATTTGGAAGCTATATCTAAGCTCTGGAGCTGCCAGAAATTCACTGAACTGTATTATCTATCCATACCACAAACTCTCTGTGGACATCTGTTTCTTCAGCTATAAAATAAAGAGCCCCTGGTAGTCTGAGCTGCCTTCTATTAAGTAAATGATACCTATTTTAAATCATCAGTTCAGTAGATTTTTTAAGGTATTACAAAAGCACATAAAATCAGTAAATCATGTTCTAAACTTACTTTTTTTGTAAGCCATCACCAAACAAATATTTTTCTAAATTTAGTATTTGGAATTCTTCTCCAAGAAGACTGTCAATTCTCCTCCATGTATTTATCTAATAAATAATTTATTTATATCAATATGAACTCATTCATAAGTATTTTATTCTTTGGGTTGCAATCTGATACGATTGTTATATTGTTGCTCAAGTTGTTTCAGCTTTAGCTATCAGGGGATTTCGAATTGGATCCTGTTTCCCTTTGATCTCCTCTCATCCTTTTACCTTCTGAGGACTTTCTTATCTCCTGGGGTTACAACATCGTATAGACTCACCTTATATTTTCCCTGCAAAGCCTTAGAATCAACAATCTTTCCAGTGATCCCAGGTTTCTTTTTTCAGAGACTTATATTTAGAACCTAGCACATAGGTGTTAGGTGTGCCTGCTGCTACTGGGCTGTCAATCCTAGATTTTCTAAGTGGACAGAACTAAGAAATATATGTTTTATGCTATCCCATGTATGCACACATACCCACAATTATTCCTACATCTGTCTAGATTAAACATATGTTCACACTAATATGTGAACCCTAAGCCAGCACATAAACCCTGGTGGGGTAGTGGTTAACTGCTACGGCTGCTAACCAAAAATTCAGCAGTTCGAATCCACCAGGCGCTTCCTGGAAACTCTTTGGGGCAGTTCTACTCTGTCCAATAGGGTCACTGTAAGTTGAAGTTGACTGATGGCAGCTGGAATCCAGCACAAGTTTCACTCTAGTCTTCACCCTTTGAATATTTCTAATTTCTTTCTCTGACAGCGCAAAGTTTGATACCCATTGTCAACAATTTATTTGTTCATTTATTTACTTTTTCAACACCAGTATTCATGTAGTTTCAGAACTGTTAACACCTACACCTGGAGAAACAAATTAACCAACTAGAGCACAGACTTATGTATTGTTGTTCCCTTTTTCTTCAGCCTGATAGTATCCAGTCAAAATCTCTTTTTCAAAGGTACTTAACTCAGCTCCTTTCCCTCCCACTTCCTTTGGTGATATTATGTCATACATTTATAACTTAGCTAATCTCATCTGTCACAGTCTGCTTTTCCTCCTGACATCCCCTGGCAGTACAGTTGGCTTTTTTAATTTGCATATATTTAAGTTCACTCTTCGTGCTGTTCAGTTCTATAGGTTTTGACAAAAGGTGTAGAGATTATGATTGTTATTTTTTATGCCACTGTAGATCTTCTGTACAGAATCAGTAGGAGCAAGGGAGAGGAGCTGTGGAAAACAACTGGGGGCAATGAGAACAGTTATAAGGTTATTTTGCTATCTGTGAAGGAAGTGATGGTGACTTTGACAATAAAATGATGGTCATGGAATTTATGACTTGTGATAAGATTTGTGATACGTTTGAAAGGACAGCTAGTATGCTTAGTTAATAAATCAGATGGGGGCGTGAGGTAAGTAATGCAATGCTTAAAAGCAATTTCTGGGTGTTTTGTTTTGCCAAATATTTGTAAAAAGGAAAACATTATAGTTAATTTTGTAGTCATTTATTATCTCAAGAATTTTCTTGTATCTTCTTAACGCACACTATAAAAAACGAGCTTGCATAAAATAAAATTCCATTCATACATTTTATATCAGTAGAATGTTTTCACGTATGTACACTTTGAAAACCTTGCTCCTGTAGTAATGGAAAATAAAAATAATTTGCTAACTCTGAACTGCCCCATACGGTTTCCAAGGAGCACCTGGTGGGTTTGAATTGTTGACCTTTTGGTTAGCAGCCATAGCTCTTAACCACTACACCAGGATTTCCCCTTTTTATCATAGAATAGTTCTTTGGCAATACAGAGAAATTTTCTTAATAAAATTCTGCCCTCCAAGACTAAACAAATATTATTGTGATCTATTATTTCTTTTCATTTTAACCAAGGTCGAATCAGAGATGCTTGAGTTAGTAATTTCTACTTTCACAATAATAAATATGAAGCCACCAGACATGACTGGAATACCAGATGTATATTTGTTATTTAGCTAACCACCACTCCCAGGTCTCTAGTAAGCTACTGCCTATTTTTTCATTCACTTATCATCTGAAACTACTTAACTGCAGACCTGATAGCAAACTTTAAGATAGGAAATTAAAAAAAAAAAATCATATCACCATCCCACTTTCTTCTTTTAATTACCTATTTTTAAATCAATTTTATTTCTATTAATATTCACTTTTGATTATATTATAAAGACATATAAAATTATTTTCTTTTTTAGTATTTTCTTGAAGTAAAAAAAAATTATTTATGTATTTATTTTGAAGTAGGTGGGTTTAATCTGAAGAAAAACTAAGAGATGACTATTACAACAACAACAAAAAATCATTTATCAAGTTTTGGGTTCTACCAAGCTTCTGAATCACCAAGACTGCTTGATTTTCATTTTAAAATGGTTTTGTTTCTTTTAACAAAATGAGCTCTATCAGTAAAGGATAAGCAGAAGAAAGATGATTTAATGTGTAAATAAGTTATTTTTTTTACTTTTTTTGCAGCTCGATAAAATAGCTTACTCTCAGGATGGTAAATCAATAGCTGAAGATTAAGACTCAGTTTATGTAATGAAAATCAATTCATAAAGTTCTTTTGAAATGAAAATCATGTGAGAATTTACACTCATGATAAACACATCTGTGGATCGTGGTAGGAGATCATTGGTCGGCATAATTATTTGTGAGGAAATGGGTTTAAACTGGATAGAACACTAAACTGTTCCAAACAGGAGAATTATTCCAAAGTAAATGCAATGGTGGAAACAGAAAAATATAGGAAGTAAATGGGATTTCTTACCATTTCAGATTCTATGCTACTAACAGTGGCGTTCTAAATATCACGTAGATTCTTCCTGGGGAAAATTTTTCTTGTTATTTACAAAAATCACTGAGATGTATTCCTGACAAACAGGTAGTGCCTTTTACAAGTAAACTAAAATACAGCATCCTTAATGGACAAGCTAAATGTAAGTATGAGGTTACTTCTAGAGTATTACTCCTAAGATTATTTATATTCAAACTAAAAATTAAATCTGTTTTATATTTTTAAACC
This sequence comes from Loxodonta africana, assembly GCF_030014295.1. NCBI lineage: Eukaryota > Metazoa > Chordata > Mammalia > Proboscidea > Elephantidae > Loxodonta > Loxodonta africana. Next base: position 16,500,982 of record NC_087358.1, on the reverse strand, counting down.
TTCCTCATAAAAATAAGGATATTATTATTGTCTAGAAAATGATATCATGTTAATCATATTAAAAATTCCCAAATAACTTACTATATTTTTAAATAAATCATTAGATTATGAGAAAACACCCTAAAGAATATCTCATGAGGGTAGAAAATGTATCTTTTATTCTTACTACTTTATTCCATCTGTAGGCGCACATTTTGAGGGAAAAAAAAATTTGTAAACCATGATGCATTTAGACATACCTTAGTCTGGGAAAAAATTATTTCATTAGTATTTTGTACTTTCTTGCTCTTAAAATTTATATGATTATTATTACTAGTTTCAGTTTTAAAGATATAACTGTAGGCATAAGTACTGGAGGTACGCTTTCAATGGAGGAGGTATAGGCAGTTACTTAGTTTTGCATTCAACAAACGGGCACTTATTGCTCGTTAATCTTCCATGGCCATGCCAGAATTCTTCACATTCACTGACTCACCAAAATGTTAACAAAATTCCTGTGGTATTGATATCACATTTAAAGCTGAACATATTTAAAACTTATCATATTTAAAAGTAAAGTCGATTAAGTATTTTATCTACAGGGAAGCCACACATTGAATAAATTCTCAGCTCAGCAACACAAAACTCCTGGTACCAGACATGTGCATTTTCAACTAAAGCACTACTGCCTCCAAATGAAAAGCAATTAGTGTATTTGGAAGGATTTACAGAGTGTGAGGTATTTCAGGCCAAGGATGGCAGTTCTAGGCTGATAGAGACTGTGACTGTGGGTAACCTCTTGAGAACATAGCCTGCCAGGATTTGAGGGGGCCCCTTCAAAATCCTGAGTCTGCCACATTACTCTTCCCAGGATTATAGATATATTAAACATCTTGAGAAAAGAAATACCAGAACAGCCACAGCTTTCTAAAGCAGATTTGGATTTGAAATCAAAGAAGTGTTGTCGAGCATTTTGGGAATTCCGCTCCCCAGCCCCTTATTCCAACTTCTTTGCTGTGCTAGCTCATCTATTGGCACAGAGGCTCATTTCCAATTCAAGCCAATTCAATATTTTCAGCCTGTGAAACGTGTTCTACCACACACATGTTTCTAAGTGTTACAAGAGGATAATAAAAAATCAGTTCCTGTTTTCAGAGACCTTAAACTTTCCGGAGGCTATTGCAAGAAAGAGGAGTATAAAAATAAGAAAGCCCTGGAATGATAGGAATAAAGTAGAATTCAAAATGCAATTGATCACTGGGGGAGGAAAGAGGGGTGCAAACTCAATCCAAGGAGTCACAGGGAGCCTGCAAGAGCAGGTTGTGTATGAGCTGAATGTTGAATCAGGAGCAGAAAGCTTGCAGAAGGAGTGTTTAAAGTAATAGGTGTTTTTTGGGGCAAATAAAGAAATAAATCAATGTCAGGCTTTTAAGGGGCAATCACAGCTCAGATATTACAAGATAGTTAAAGCTATCATAGAAATTTTGATATTACTCAATGGCAATAATGAAAGGCATTAAGCAGTAGAGTAATGAAATGGTGTTTGTGTTTAACTATGGCATTCACTACAGTCCCTTTTCATAACAAATACTTGTTGACTGACTATAATATTGAAAGCACTACGAAGATACATTTTCAAATGAAGGGAAAAGCACAAAATGTTAGAATAGAATATGCTTTTTTAAAAAAAAAGTTGCCCTCAAGTCTATTCCGACAGACATAATGACCCTATAGGAAAGAGTAGAATTGCCCCATAGGGTTTCCAAGGCTGTAATTCTTTAAGCAAACAGACTGCTACATCTTTCTCCTGTGGAGCGTCTGGTAGATTTGAACTGCCAACCTTTAGGTTAGTAGCAGACCACTTAACCACAGTGCCACCAGGGCTCCAGAATATGCTTAAAAAACAAAACCAAACCCAGTGCCGTCGAGTCAATTCTGACTCATAGCTGCCCTATCGGACAGAGTAGAACTGTACCATAGAGTTTCCAAGGAGTTCCTGGCAAATTCAAACTGCTGACCCTTTGGTTAGCAGCCATAGCACTTAACCACTACACCACCAGGGTTCCCAGAATATGCTTAAGACTGATATAATTGTCATAAACACCTTGGGGTCCCTTGTGATTTAACTCCTATCTACCACCTGCATAAATCTCCCATTTAAACAAATTTTGTTAAAACCTTTGATATTTAAAGAAATACATTATCATTGTCAACCAGTGCTAGGTCATGTTTGCCAATAGAATCAATTTTCTGCATCCAGATATGAAAGGAGAAACTTGTTTATTCGCTTTTCATCTTTGCCTAATTTTGTTTCTCTGTCTCTCGAGTTCTGCCCCAGATTCAAAGAATTTTTAAAATTGTTTTCTCCCTAATGTCTCGTCTCTCTTTTGTACATGAAAGAGACATATTTTATAGCATAAGATATATTGTGAAGTGGAAAGAAAATATTGAGCATCCCTGTGCAGTGTGTTATACCACAACGTGTAAATAAGAGACTCAACACTCCACACTGTGGGTGAAACAATGAGCAGGACTGACAGAATGCCTGCCATAGTGGAATGACATTTTAGGGAAGCAAACATAAAATGATAAAACAAATGACTCACTAAGTAAATATAGAGTATTTAAATGCTAGGAAGGAAACGCTGTAATAGAGAATGATCAGAAGGATGGGCTCTCTGAGGGAATGATGAGACCTGCCAAGATGCTTAGGGCCAGCAATCTCAAGCAGCAGTGGAAAAGTCCTTGGGAAAAGAAAATGGCAGGTACAAAGGCTCTGAAATAAGTGAGAATATGGTGTGTTTGTTCTAGCAATTGCCAAAGGCCATTGTGATTAGAAAAGAGTGAATAACACAAAATCAGCAAAGGGGGCTAGATTATGCAGGTGTTTATAGGTCAATAGTAAAATATTTCAATTATTTCTCTAAATATGAGAGACCATTGGTTTTAAGCTGAGAAAAGCATACTTTCATTTTTAAAAAAGATTACTCTTTCTGCTGAGAGACTAGAGAAAGGAAGCAAGGAAGCCAGATAGGAAGCCAGTTCACTTGCCTCAGCGAGAGATGATGATGGCTTTACTGCGGTTATAGAGATAGAAAAATGGGAATGTATGAGAGATACAATATTGAAGTGACGGGGACAAGATTTGAAGGCTAACAGAAGATTAATGTGAGAATGAATTCTATTTATGGACCGATCATGGAAAAACTGGAACCTCTTTTCCCATTGCAGTGGAAAATATTATCAGGACTCATGGGAAGCTTTGGGTTTATGCTAAATAAAATTCTCAATATTAACTTTAAATCTAATTTAAATTTCCATCAACAGACGAAGGGATAAACAAACTATGGTACATACACACAACGAAATGGTATGAAATGTTGAAGAACAATGATGAATCTTTGAAACATGTCACAACATGGATGAATCTAGGAGGCATGATGCTGAGTGACATAAGTCAATTACAAAAGGACAAATACTGTATGAGACCACCACTACAAACACATGAAAATGTTTCCACATGGAAAGAAAAAGTCTTTGATGGTTATGAGGGAAGGGAGGAGTGAGGATAGAAAAATACTAACTAGATAGGAGCCCTGGCTGAGTAGTAGTTAAAAGATTAACTGCTAACCAAAAGGTTAGCAGTTCTAATTTACCCACTGCTTCTTGGAAATCCTATGGGGCAGTTCTACTCTGTCCTATAGTGTCTCTATGAGTCAAAATCAACTCTAAGGCAATGTTTTGTTGTTGTTGTTGTTGTTTTTAGGTAGTAGATAAGTGGTAACTTTGGTAAAGGGTAAGACAGTGAACAAGACTGGGGTAGTCAGCACAACTTAATCAGAGCAAAATCATAGAAGCTTCACAGATATCCAAACGTCCTGAGAGACCAAGCTACTGGGCTGAGAGCTGGGGACCATGCTGTCGGGAGGCATCTAGCTCAACTGGCATAGCACAGTCTATTAAGAAAATGTTCTACACGAGACTGTGCTGAGTAGCAACTTGTGTCTTAAAAGCCTGTAAGTGGCCACCTAAAATATATCTCCTGGTCCTATGCCTCCTGGAGGAAAGGAGAAAGAAGAAGACCAAAGACATAAGGGAAAGATTAGCCCAAAGGACTAATGGATCGTAACTACCATAACATCTACTAGATTGAGCCCAGAACAACTAGATGGTGCCCAGTTACCACCACTGACTGCTCTGGCAGGGGTCACAATAAAGAGTTCTGAAGAAAGCAGCGGAAAAATGTAGGACAAAATCTAAATTCACAAAAAAACATCAGGCTTTCTGGTCTGACAGACAGTAGATCAGTTACTAGAAAGGTAGCTTAGTTCCAGATTAGCGGATGGTCTTGGTTTAGGAAGTAGATAAATACATTCATTTGTCCAATGAAAGATTTTTTTTTTTTTTTTAATTCAAAGATGCCTTTGGAAATCTCTGAAATCCAAGCCTGCTTGCAAACACCGATGTTTGAAAGTGTTCCACTATGTTCAGGAAAATGTGTTACCTAGAAAGAAGGGTGTATTTTCACAATTTAATTGGATTTAAAGAGGTTTGGAAAAGTATGGACAATTAAGCTGGGCAATGAAGATCCTAAATTGGCACAATATAATCTCCAATTCTGTCATATCTCAATGCTGTGTACTTAATAGCCCAACAAACCGTAAAGGGCATTCAGAAAATATATGCCTTTTCTTACTGACTACCCCATCGATGCATGTAAAGAAATTAAAAATGTTTAGTGGGTACTTGATGAAAACAAATTTAGTTTGGGCTTGGTTATTAAAGAAGTGTGTCAAAGAATTCCCCAAGTTTAAAAACAAAACAAAACAACAACAAAAAAAGAGTCTTGCAAAGATAACAGTTTGATGCTGGAAAATCATGTGACAGTGGCTGGCCCAATGCTAGCCCAGAAAGGATACACAGTATCACCCTCTTTTCCCATCATTGTGGAAGAGTTAAGCAGAAATCTTCAAGAAGAATTAATGTATTCATTCTTGTTGATTCTAATATGCATTTGCATGGCTTTTCAGGGAGACATAATTCTGTGGGAAAAACATCACATTTTTCTCATGGGTGTCTGATGGTAAAACACTACAGTTGTCAACATACTTAATCACTAGTAGTCAAAGAAAATGGCTAATTCAAACAGTAAATGACTCTCTAGTTTATTCTTCTAATATGTAAAGTTATTTTATGCAGCCTATTTTTTTTTATATTTAGAATATAAGGAAAACTTTATATTCTCTTTGTTCAGTGAAATTGTTAACAAATGAGCATCTTTTTATCAGGATATTGAGGGGGAAGCAGAAGAATTGCATAGGGATGGACGAGGGTAGAGTGACAGAAGTGTAAAATAAATCCCTTCACAGAAGGACTCAATATCAATTCTGGCCTAAATGCTTGTTGGTGAGCTTAGCAAGTTCACAAGAAAAGTAGAAGAGACTAATACCCTAGTACACTCAGTGATGTCTCTTAATGCTTTGTTGATACTTGGCAGTGAATAAGGAGCTTCATTTTTTTTTTTTTTCTCAAAATGGTCTGCATCAATGTGGATGTTCCCAATAGACTTTAAAGATTGCCTCTTCATATTGACGTATCAAATATGCACATTTTTTGGCACCAAGCCATATTCAATGTCAGCGGGATGTAGCTCATTGCTGATTCTGAGCACATTGAAACTGAGAATGATTTTAACATCTATGGAAATTGAACAGGGAGTTAGTATAAGAAGCTGATATGATGATGACAGAAATTGTATGAGTTTTCCCAAGGTAGATTTTGTGTTTCCCATTGTTTTTCTCAGAACCATAGAATGCCTCCCCAGAAGAGAAGCCCACAGCTCCTCCATTGTAGTTTACCGAGCTCTTTGATCTTCCTACACTATTCACCACCATGAGATGTCAATGCTCCATTTCTAATTGGACAATTACATTGTTAATTCTGTATTTGTTGAGTTTTAGCACTAAAATTAATTTGATGAGACTCATAGTCTTCCAATTGAAATTTCTGTGTCAGAAAAGGCATCATTGTTTGTAAAGATCCTGGCCTGTGCTGGGACATAACTATGCAGGAATAAATGGTTCCAAGATCAGGGACAATAGCATATCTCTTCACCATGGTTACAAAAAGACAGATCTTTGGTTTTTGTAGAAAGATTTAAATACCAGAACTGCACTTAGAAATTTGTAAAGTACAAGAGAAGATTTTGTTTGTTGTTTTCAGTATTACTTCTGTTGGGTTTAGTAAAAATAATATTGATAATAATCCCTCAATCTTATAAAATGAAAATTCCCTCAAGAAGTATTTTGTAGTATTTGTGTCTGAGCTCAGCAGCCCATTTATATGATGGTTAGCTATTTCAAAGGTAAAGCTATGATCGAAATACTGTACCCATGTAAGCATCTCACCTTAAAATTTTAAACGTCTACTACATGCAAATAGGAGCCCTGGTAGCACAGTGTTTAAGAGCTCAGTGCTAACCATAAGGTTGGCAGTTCAAATCCACCTTCTGCTCCTTGGAAACTCCATGGGGCAGTTCTACTCTGTTCCATAGGGTCAGTATGAGTTGAAATCCACTCAACAACAGTGGGTTTGGTTTAGGTGGAAGGCATTTCACTTGTTATTTTAAAAGTTATGAAAGTAGGTAATATTATTCCAATATTACAGATGAAGAAACCGTAATGTTATTAGCTTGTGGAATAAAATTCATATTTACATCCATATAATGGAAAATATTATGCTTTTTAGTTTTTGTTACAAATATCTCCCTCATCGTATGCATACTTGTGGTTGTGTCTAAGTACCGAAAATGGTGTACTGATTAAGTTAATATATATTCTATGTGCCCACTACATTTTCAGAACAAATTTTGTTCACAAGCAATTGCAAAGCAGTTCAAGCTCAGCAAAAGCTGCCTGATGAGTGTTCTGGGGTTGAAGAAAAGAGGGCTTGTATGTGCAAGTCATGCTGTATGATTTTTATTTATTATTTAAATCAGCTACCCAGAATTTCAGAATAATATGCATAAACTCAGTTATATGTATGACTTTAAATCTGTTTATTTCCATCATGTCATAGATCCTATTTTGTCATATCTATAGTACATCATGCTAAGATACCTGAGAATATCCCTGGATTTTGTTCACCTCTCTTTATAACTTTTTAATCCTGTACCAAAAACTCAAAATGTGTTGAGTATTTTTCACTTCTAAGTTAGCAATCAACAACTAACTCAACAGGTGGAACTAATACATGAGAAGATTCTCACATCCACACTTCAAGTTTTGCATGAGATCATAAAATGCTATATTATCTTACTTTATATCATATATCATATCATCTCATATCATACCTCTTTTCAATGCCACAATTTGAACCCTAGTCTAAAATAAATGAGAAGGCAAGCTTAAGTAGCAATAACTTATTATATCTCAATACTTTCTTATTATGTGCTTCATATCAGGTAATGAGGTGCATAGAATCAATTGTGTAGATGCCGTATATTGGAGTTACAATTTTCTTCACTTAAAAATAAGGGGATAGGATGCAGAGCCAAGGTGGCAAAATAGGCGCTCCCGGGGAGTCCTCTTCACAACAAAGACCCGGAAAAACAAGTGAAAGGAGTATATTTGTGACAAGCTGGGAGTCCTGAGCTTCAAAGGCAAGCTTCGAAAATGAACTGAGGGGCAGGGGCAGGAAGAGACCGCTCAGAAGCAGAGGAGTTACCAGACCTGAATCGTGGGGAGCCTGCAGGCACCATTCCGAAAGCAGTGGCGGCTATAGGCTGGTACTAGCATTCAGCCCCAGTTTCCTCCAGAAAAAGTGGCCAACCACACAGCCTACTCACAACTCAGGAACCTGAGAAGAACAGCTCTCTCGGCAAAAGCTAAGTACTTGAGTATATTTTACCACGCCCCCCCCCACCCCCAAGCCACCTTCAGAGGCTGAATTTCCTGGGCCTGAGATAGGCCCTGTTGAGCACCTAGAGCCATCCTCCTGGCCGTGGCTAGAAGGAAAAAAATTGCAATTGGAGGAAAACATAATTTGCCAGCTACACTAATCAGGGGAGCTCAGGACAGAAGTAGCTTCTGCACAGGCATAAATGGTATGTGGACTCTGAGCAGCTTTCTCTTCTGCCTGGACTTGTGTGGGCCTATTTCAAGAGAATAGGCCCTTGTTGGCAGACTCCAATCTTTTCCACTGTGTGGTGGAGAGGTGGGTGTTTGAGGTTTGATGTTGCTTTGCCTATTAAACAAGGTCCTCGCCTACGCACATCAGGGACCTAAGGAATGGTAGCTCCACTCAGGTCACCCAGCCACCCACAACAGGGGTCCAAGGATAACTGGTACCTCCCAGTCCTTACATCAAAAACTTTGGGTGCCCATGGTCCATCTGCAGAACACACCCACCTGCATGCTCTAGGGAACAGGGACGCGTTTTCCACAGAGACGCTTAGAGGTCGGTTCTCAGCCCCCTGCCTTTTTCAGAGCATGACCCCCTGCTGCAATCAGATAGTGGTACATACACCAATCGCCCCTGCCCCTCTAAGACTATAGGACAGAGGCCATACCGCACACTTGATGATCAGCTACCTGGAAACCTGAGCTGAATTCATACAAGAAAACTGAATGGACTCCTAGACTGATATACCTGATAACAGCTCTAGCCATCTGGGGACAGGATGTCAGATCTCGAAGGCAAAAATAATCATGCTAGCTCACTCAAGGAACCCATCTGGGTATATCAAAACAAAACAAAGCGAGAAGCTATGACACAGTAAGCAAGCATAAACTAATACAAAAACTTATAGATGACTCAGAAACAACAGTCAGTATCAAGTTACATAAAGAAACAGACCATGATCACCTCAATAAGCTCTCAAAACAAAGAATCCAGGGATCTTCTAGACGAAAGTGCATTCCTGGAATTACCAAATGCAGAATACAAAAGATTAATATACAGAACACTTCAAGACATCAGAAAGGAAAAGAGACAATACGCAGAACAAGCCAAGGAACATAGAGATAAAGCAATTGAAGAAATTAGAAAGATTATTCATGAACATATCTGCCAGGCGCTCCTTGGAAACTCTATGGAGCAGTTCTACTCCATCCTACAGGGTCGCTATGAATCAGAATTGACTCAAGGGCACTGGGTTTATAATCAAAAATTTAATAAGCTGGAAAAATCCATAGACAGGCAGCAATCAGGAATTCAGAAGATTAACAATAAAATTACAGAAGTAGAAAACTCAATAGAAAGTCAGAGGAGCAGAATTGAGCAACTAGAAGCTAGAATTTCTGAACTCAAAGATAAGTCACTTGACACTAATATATTTGAAGAAAGAATCAGATAAAAGAATTAAAAAAAATGAAGAAACCTTAAGAATCATGTGGGAATCTTTCAAGAGAAATAACCTACAAGTGATTGAAGTACCAGAAGAGGGAGGTATAACAGAAAATAGAGAGAATTGTTGAAGATTTGTTGCAGAAAACTCTCCTGATATCGTGAAAGATAAGAAGATATCTATCCAAGATGCTGATTGAACTCCACATAAGGTAGATGTTAAAAGAAACTCACCAAGACATATTATAATCCAACTTGCCAAAACCAAAGATAAAGAGGGAATTTTAAGAGCAGCTAGGGATAAACAAAAAGTCACCTACAAAGGAGAGCCAATAAGAATAAACTTGGACTACTCGGCAGAAACCATGCAGGCAAGAAGGCAATGGGATGACTTATTTAAAAAACTGAAGGAAAAAAATTGCCTGCCAAGAATCATATATCCAGCAAAACTGTCTCTTAGGTATGAAGGTGAAATTAAGACATTTCCAGATAATAGAAGTTTAGGGAACTCATAAAAACCAAACCAAAACTACAAGAAATACTAAAGGGAGTTCTTTGGTTAGAAAATCAATAACATCAGGAATAAAACCAAGACTAGAACACTGGGCAGAGCAATCAGAAGTCAACCCAGACACGGAAATCAAAAAAAAAAAAAGCAAGGTTAAAAAAAAAAAAGAGCTCAAAACAGGATAACAGCGATGTTATTATATAAAAGAAGACAACATTAAAATAATAAAGAGGGACTAAGAAATGTAATCATACACCTTTCATATGGAGAGAAAGACACGGTGATACAAAGAAATAAATGCTAGGTTTAAATTTAGAAAAATAGGGGTAAATAATAAGGTAACCACAAAGGAGACAAACTATTCTACTCATCAAAATAAAATACAAGAAAAAAATAGAGACTCAGCAGAAAAAAAAATCAACAACAACGAATATGAGGAAAGGACAATATACAAAGATAATCTATTCAGCACATAACATTAAGTGGGGAAAAAGAAACTGTCAACAGTACACAAAAAAAAGACATCAAAACGATAGCAGTAAATTCATACCTATCCATAATTATCCTGAATATAAATGGACTAAATGCACCAATAAAGAGACAGAGAGTGGCAGAATGGATTAAAAAACAAGGCCCGTCTATATGCTGCCAACAAGAGACACACCTTAGACTTAGAACACAAAAAAACTAAAACTCAAAGGATGGAAAAAATATATCAAGCAAACAACAATCAAAAAAAAGCAGGAGTGGCAATATTAATTTCTGACAAATTAGACTTTAAATTTAAATCTGTCAGAAAGGATAAGGAAGGACACTAATGATTAAAGGGACAATACACCAAGAAAATATAACCATATTAAATATTTATGCACCCAATGACAGGGCTGCCAGATACATAAAACAAACTCTATCAGCTTTGAAAAGTGAGATAGACAGCTCCATAACAATAGTAGGAGACTTCAACACACCACTTTCAGTGAAGGACAGGACATCCAGAAAGAAGCTCAATAAAGATACAGAAAATCTAAATGTCATAATCAACCAACTTGATCTCCTAAACATATATAGAACACTCCACCCAACAGCAACCAAGTATATTTTCTTTTCTAGTGCACATGGAACTTCCTCTAAAATAGACTACGTATTAGGTCACAAAGCAAGCCTTAGCAGAATCCAAAACATTGAAATATTACAAAGCATCTTCTCTGACCATAAGGCCATAAAAGTGGAAATCAATAACAAGAAAAGCAGGGAAAAGAAATCAAACATTTGGAAACTGAACAATACCCTTCTCAAAAAAGACTGGATTATAGAAGACATTAAGGATGGAATAAAGAAATTCAGAGAATCCAATGAGAATGAAAACACTTCCTATCAAAACCTTTGGGACACAGTGAAAGCAGTGCTCAGAGGTCAATTTATGTCAATAAAGGCACACATCCAAAAGGAAGAAAGGGCCAAAGTCAAAGAATTATCCCTATAACTTGAACAAATAGAAAGAGAGTCACTAAAGAAACCCTCAGGCACCAGAAGAAAACAAATAATAGAAAGTAGAGCAGAACTAAATGAAACAGAAAACAGAAAAACAGTTGAAAGAATTAAGAAGATCAAAAGCTGGTTCTCTGAAAATATCAACAAAATTGATAAACCATTGGCCAACCTGACAAAAGAAAAACAGAAAAGGAAGCAAATAACCCAAATAAGAAATGAGATGGGCAATATTACAACAGACCCAACTGAAATTAAAAGAATCATATGAGATTACTATGAAAAATTGTACTTTAACAAATTTGAAAACCTACAAGAAATAAATGAAATCCTAGAAACACACTACCTATCTAAACTAACACAAACACAGGTAGAACAACTAAATAGGCTCATAACAAAAGGAGAGGTTGACAGGGTAATCAAAATACTCCCAACAGAAAAAAAGCTCTGGCCTGGACGGCTTCACTGCAGAGTTCTACCAAACTTTCAGAGAAGAGTTAACACCACTACTACTAAAGGTATTTCAGGACATAGAAAAGGACGGAATACTACCAAACTCATTCTATGAAGCCACCATATCCCTGATACCAAAACCAGGTAAAGATACCACAAAAAAAGAAAATTGCAGAATTGAGAATGCAGACATAAATTCATCCACATATGAGCAGTTGATGTTTGACAAAGGCCCCAAAGCAGTTAAATGGGGAAAAGACAGCCTTTTTAACACATGGTGCTGGCATGACTGGATACCCATCTGCAAAAAAAATGAAACAAGACCCATACCTCAGTCCATGCACAAAATGAGCTCAAAATGGATGAAAGGCCTAAATATCAAATCTAAAACAATAAAGATCATGGAAGAAAAAATAGGGACAACATTACGAGTCCTAATACATAGCATAAACCGTGTACAAAACATTACTAACAATGCAGAAGAAAAACTAGATAACTGGGAGCTCCTAAAAATCAAACACCTATGCTCATCCAAAGACTTCACCAAAAGGGTAAAAAGACTACCTACAGACTGGGAAAATGTTTTTAGCTATGATATTTCCGATCAGCATCTGATCTCTAAAATCTACATGATACTGTAAAAAACTCAACTACAAAAAGATAAATAACCCAATTAAAAAATGGACAAAAGATATGAACAGACATTTCACTAAAGAAGACATTCAGGTAGCTGACAGATACATGAGGAAATGCTCACAATCATTTGCCATTAGAGAAATGCAAATTGAAACTACGATGAGATTTCGTCTCACTCCAGCAAGGCTGGCATTAATCCAAAAAACACAAAATAATAAATGTTGGAGAGGCTGCGGAGAGATTGGAACCATTATACCCTGCTGGGGGGAATGTAAAATGGCACAACAAGTTTGGAAATCGATTTGGCACTTCCTTAAAAAGCTAGAAATAGAACTACCATATGATCCAGCAATCCCACTCCTTGGAATATATCCTAGAGAAATAAGAGCCTTTACACGAACAGATACATGCACACCCATGTTTATTGCAGCACTGTTTACAATAGCAAAAACAGGGAAGCAACCAAGGTGCCCATCAATGGATGAACGGATAAATAAATTATGGTACAATCACACAATGAAGTACTACGCATCAGTAAAGAACAGTGAGGAATCTGTAAAACATTTCATAACATGAAGGAACGTAGAAGGCATTATGCTGAGTGAAATTAGTCAGTTGCAAAAGGACAAATATTGTATAAGACCACTATTATAAGAACTTGAGAAATATTTTAAACTGAGAAGAAAACATTCTTTTGTGGTTACGAGTGGGGGGAGGGAGGGAGGGTGGGAGAAAGGTATTCTCTAATTAAATAGTAGATAAGAACTACTTTAGGTGATGGGAAAGACAGCACACAATACAGCGGAGATCAGCACAATTGGACTAGACCAAAAGCAAAGCAGTTTCCTGAATAAACTGAATGCTTCGAAGGCCAGTGTAGAATGGCAGGGGCAGGAGTTTGGGGACCATGGTTTCAGGGGACATCTAAGTCAGTTGGCATAATAAAATCTATTGAGAAAACATTCTCCATCCCACTGTGCAGAGCGGCATCTGGGGTCTTAAAAGCTAGCAAGCAGCCATCTAAGATGCATCAATTGATCTCAACCCACCTGGATAAAAGGAGAATGAAGAATGCCAAGGACACAAGGTAATTACAAGCCCAAGAGACAGAAACAGGCACATGAACCAGAGACTACATCATCCTGAGACCAGAAGAACTAGGTGGTGCCGGCTACAACTGATGACTGCCCTGACAGGGAACACAACAGAGAACCCCTGAGGGAGCAGGAGAGCAGTGGGATGCAGTCCCCAAATTCTCAAAAAAAGGCCATACTTAATGGTCTGACTGAGACTAGATGGACCCCAGTGGTCATGGCCCCCAGACCTTCTGTTGGCCCAGGACAGGAACCATTCCCGAAGCCAACTCTTCAGACATGGATTGGACTGGACAATGGGTTGGAGAGGGATGCTGGTGAGGAGTGAGCTTCTTGGATTAGGTGGACACTTGAGACTATGTTGACATCTCCTTCCTGGAGGGGAGATGAGACTGTAGAGTGGGTTTCAAGTTGGTGAAATGGATACAAAAAGAGAGAGTGGTGGGAGAGAGCAGGCTGTCTCATTAGGGGGAGAGTAATTGGGAGTATGTAGCAAGGCATATATAAGTTTTTGTGTGACAGACTGACTTGATTTGTAAACTTTCAATAAAGCATAATAAAAATATATTAAAAAAATGAAGGGTTATTTTCATACTTCTTTAGGAAGAACAGTATTATTTCTTTTTTATTTTATTCAATCTTTTTTTTTCCTTTACTGTTTTACTCAATGATATTTCAATTTCATAATACTTAAAGGTATATTTGGCCCTTAAATTGTATTTGGAATACAAAATTCCAGTTATATAACTCCTTAGAATTCTTAGAAAATATATCCAATTTTCTAAACCTTTTCCTGCACAAACGTGACATTTTTCTTGTTTGGATCTTTGTGCAGAACCTACAGTAACAGCCTATGTGTTCACTTCCTCCCTATTTCACAAAGCAATGTATAAGTCCTGGCTCTCATAGCACTTCTGATAGTGCTCTTCATATGAACTTCAAGATTCCTACAAATTATTGATTTAACCTGCAAACACATATCCGAGTAAATATAATTTAACTGCTGACCTTCATGTCACACTTTTCCAAAATAGTGTGTTTTTTGCTAATGTCAAAGTGCCTCAGAATTGTTTCACAGGTAAAAAAGACTTTTCTCCTTTCCTCGAAGCAAAGAAAAAGTAACAACTTTCTGACCTACCCTTATCTAGAAAGTACCATTCTATCTAGTTTAATGCCCACTTTAGGTTCTTATATCCATGAACCAGCTCTTTCTTCATTTTCTCCATTACAATGCACGTCTCGGTTTGGTGACTGTAATCCACGTGGTCAAGAATGAGGCCACTTGCGGACAGAAGGGACTCACACTGCCATAAGGAGTTTTTATTTGTGACTTTTGTTCCTTTCTTCCATTTGTTATGAAAAGACACTTACAGGGCATTTCAATTCTACAAAAACATGTTGTAAGCAAAAACACTTATTCCTCCTCAGACATTATCAGCATTTAACAGAAATGAATTCCTGCCACTGTTTTGTAGGCAATTAGCCAACTCAGTAATCTACAGAAGCAAAAAGTGAGTGAGTACCTAAGGGTAAGTGGCCAATATTTGAAATATTAAGTATTGCCTTTTTGAACCACAGAGTCTATATTTAATAACCAAAAAAAAAAAAAGTTGCCATCCAGTCAATTCCTGCTCATAGTGGCCCTATAGGACAGAGTAGAGCTGCCCCATAGGGTTTCCAAGGCTATAAATCTTTATGGAAGCACACTGCCACATCTTTCTCCAGCAGAGCAGCTGTTGGGCTCTAACCACTGACCTTTTGGTTAGCAGCTGAGCACTTTAATCACTGTAGCAATAGTGCTCCTCTACATTAATAAGGGGATTCAAATTAGTGACTGCCAATATAACGGACAGAAAAGACAAAAACTCATTTTAAAAAAATAGAGAAATTTAATCTTTGCATTAAAATTCCCTGGTCAGTTATCATTCATATATGTAATTTTAAAGGCATACACATGAGGGAACTCATTTTAAATAATTTTTATTAATTCTTATATTAACCAATTAAAAAATAAAAGATGCTATATTATACTATGGTATGGTTATTGTTACTCTTTTTTGAAGTGTGCAATGGCAGAACACAGAGTTTAATCAAAGGCAACCTAAAAGAAAATACTGGTCCAGAAATATTTAAAGGTGAATACAGGAAAAACAGCCAGTTAGAGAGTGAGGTAGTCAAGTCACACCATAGAAAGAAGATTCAAAGAGAGGCTGGCCTCGTGGAAACCCAAAAAGAAAAGAATTTCAAGAAAAAGAGATTTTGTTATAAATATCCCAAACAATCAAACCAAATAAAGACTGAAGTGTAATCTTTAGTTTTAAACATTACAGAGTTAGTTTTGAGAGTAGAAAAGAACTTGAATTTGAGAAAGTTCATTTCTCTTTCAGTAAGTCTGGCATGGTCAAAGAAACGGGGCATTACCTAGAGGAGGAATAAGGGTGAACGATAATATTCATTATTGTTATCGTTGTTTTAGTAGCTGTTGCTAAGTATGAAAAAGGCTTTAGCATAAGGCCTCTACATTGTAAGTTCTAAATAAATGCCATTATATGAATACTTACATTCAGATCGAGGGCAGCAACAGAAGAGAGAGATTTTGAGGACTTGAAATTAAGGAAGGACACCCCAAACAGCAAGTTCTTAGAGGAACCAGACGATAAAGAAAGTTAGCAGAAGGGCAATTTAAGTGTGAAATGCAGTAAGTTTGTAGCCAGGATTATAAAAAGTTATAGAATCCCAAACATAATGACCTGTGACATAAGAGGACATGCCATCTGCCATGAGACATGCCTGGGGTAGGTTTTGGAAAAGGTTTGTAGAAAAAAAGGAAAAAAGTCTAGGGCAGATTTGTTTTCTTAATTTTTTTTTAATAGAAGAGAATTACACTATTTTAATTGGCAAAAGGGAAGTAGCCAGGAGAAAAGAAAATTTATAAAATTGTGAGATATGAAATTTCAGTTGCCATTATGTTGCACTTTTGTGTCTTTGCCCCAGGAGTCTCTCTAAAATCCCTTGCCATCGAGTCAATTCTGACTCATAGCTACCCGATAGGACAGATTAGAACTGCCCCGTAGGGTTTCCAAGCAGTGTCTTAGTGGATTCGAACTGCTGACCTTTTGGTTAGCAGCCAAACTCTTAACCACTGCGCCACCAGGAAGGTTCAAACACCTGATGGCTGGCACAGATTACAATGGGGCTTATAATGAGAAGTCTCTTCTTGAATACATTCTGCCTTCTGCTTCATTTTCTGCTAAGATCTTTACAGAGAGTTTATATTCTAAGTCATGAGTACTTCTATATACTCTACTTGGGTAACCAGTAAATGCAATATAAAGAAACAAAACTGTCTTTCAGTTAGAGGTATTGCCACAAGAAAAACACTGAGTTATCCTGTGATTGAAAAAGGCAGGAGAAGGGATATTTGGCCTGAAAAACTCCCATATATGTGGCACCTTAAGTAATTGCAGGACATTATCATTAGCTTTTACTTTTAGATAATGCTTATAGTTAAACAGGAGCAAGTGGACTGTCAGGAAGAAATGGATGCTATGTTACTGAGGGCTCGAGGAGGGGTACTGCAAGCAGGATGGCCACATGCATTTCTACACTTTGTGTTCTGCACGGTTTCCTCACCAAGAAGGAAGAGAGTTGGAATCAGGCTTGTGTTCTGCATTGTAAGTCTTGTCCCATGGTTCCATTTTCATGCTCACAAAGTACTGTCTACTCACCAAGCCACCAAGCTGCAGGGCTCCACCCATCCAGAAGGAAGACTTTTTTTTTTTCTAATTTACAGAAAAGTGCCTTATTATTGCTGGATGCTGTTGAGTGTATTTGAACTCCTAGAAACCCTATGTGACAGAGTAGAACTGCCTCATGGGGTTTTCTGAGCTGTGGTCTTTACAGGAGCAGATCTCCAGGCTACCGTTTAAAGGCTGATGAAATATATCTAGAAAAGATTAGGTATGTGATTATGTAGAAGAATAAAGTCACGTTTATACATTTAAAAAAAGAAATCATATCAGGGAAAGGGAGTTCTGAAATGAAGTAACTCATACAGACAGCTATGCAGGGTCTATAACCTAACAGCTCCTGGCAGGAATGAAAAATACGGTCACACTGAGGTTCCTACAGATGAAATACACTCTGCCACTCTATTTACTTCACAAATTATGAAAAATATGCCCTTGACATTTGAGGTTATCAGGTTGGAAGTGCTCAGAGAAGAGAGCTCTGTGCCCTTTTCCTTCCCTTGTGCATTTCTAGATTGCATCTGTATATTTAGAATTGTGAGGAATTGCTCTCTAGCGGTGTGGTGGAGAGCAGCTAATTAATCCTTGCCAGGATGATCCTCCTGCCCCCCAGGAATTCCTAAAGCTAAATCCCAGCCTGAAGTTAAATGCAAGTTTAATGCCATTTCAAAAAAAAAAAAAGTCTTCAAAAACATTTCAAAATCCTATATTATGATTTTAAGATATATTTTTGAATATTTAAAAAAATCTATCTCTACATAGTTTTTTTTTACATAGTTTAGTTCTTAGAGAGTAGTGTTGGGGTTTCAAAAATGTATTTCTATACTTTTCATCCCTATAAAACTCAGATTTTTTACAACGATTAAAAAAAAAAATTTTTCCAAAAAGTTTAGTTGACAAAAGTTTACCAGTAAGGTCCAAACCATCGCCCTCTAGTCAATTCTGACTCATAGTGACCCTACAAAACAGAGTAGAACTGCTCCATGAGGTTTCCAAGGCCGAATTTTTAGAGAAGCCGACTGACATCTTTCTTTCCTGGAGCAGCTGGTAGGTTTGAACCCCCAACCTTTTGGTTACTAGCCTAGCTCTTAACTACTGTGACACACACCAAAACACCTGTTACAGTTGAGTCAATTCTGATTCATAGCATCCCTACAGGACAGAGTAAAACTGCCCCATAGGGTTTCCAAGGAGCAGCTGGTGGATTCGAACTGCTGACCCTTTGGTTAGTGCTGAGCTCTTAAGCACTGCGTCACCAGGGCTCCTCTGGGATACCAACAGCGGGTAAAATATTTGCAAGTATTCATAGAATAAAACAATGGCAATTAACATAAACAGGACATTTGTTCTTTTGGACAATCATTATTGTGTGTTTTTTTAATTGGTAAAGATCATTTTATATACATACCGGAATAAAGCAAACTATTAGCAATCTTATCATCAGCAATTATGAAACCATTGTTAAGTACTGCATGTGCATATTTGAGTAGGGATCCTAAAAATGCTATGACAATCATAAAAAGAGAAATATAGAGAATTATCCTTCTGTTATTAGACTCAGGAATTAAAATATAGCCACTGCTCATCGTTTCAGCAAGAACAGATCTTCACCCAAACCTCTTTGCAAATTTGTGGGATTATCTGTACTATCCTTTTTAATTACAGCATTCATATGCATTATGCTGTGGCTATTTTACTCCTAATTAGGTTTATTAGAAAAAGTTAATCACCTGCTACTCATTTTCTGTCACATACGATTTAACCACGACAGATTCTCAGTGAACCAAGAGACAGATACTATGTTAATAAATATGTCATAAAACAGGAAGTTAGGTTTTAAGAATATATTTATATTTTCAGTAAGCTGTTAAATTTATGTAATATTTTGTTATTTTTTAATCTTTAAAGGTCCCACAGAAATATTGCCCTGATATTGCACAGACTATAATGAGCATTCATGTTGAGGGTGTATATATATTCCATATGGTTTCCTGTTAGACTCATTTTGTTATGTGGAGACATTAAAGCAACAAGAGATGATTCCTGCTGTACGGATAATACAAAAGTCATCAGCCATCATCATAATATTCATCGATAGAATAGCACATTGAGCTTCTATAAATACGTGGTGCCCTGCTGGCATTCCATAAACCAAATTATATAGCCTAGTCCCTGGTACTCTGTAAACTTATGATCACTGACAAAAACATGCCCTATAACCCTGCCAACAAACATGAAAAGGAATAAACTTTTAGAACCTATATAAATACCAGTAATGATCACCACCAAAAAAAAAAAAAAAAGTTCAGTACAGTAGACTTATTCATTATTCCAGAATTTAAAAGAAGTAAAATAAAAAGTTAGTGCCATTCCGTCTTTATGAATTCCTTAATTAAGTTTATGAATTCCTTAATTAACTTTACTGGCCATTTCAGGATGAGGAAGTCAAAAATATCCTAGTCTCATAAAGGACATAAAGTGCTGCACATTTTCTTTCTATTCAGCTAAGATGCTGTCTGATTATCAAATAAAACCTGTGCCTCAACAAAGCTTTCAAGAATTCTTTTTGCTTTCTTTTTTTTTAAATCTCCATCTATCTCTTGCAATTGAAAGAACAAACGCCATGCTCACATACTCTCCTGTATGAAGAATAGTTGGCTTCTTTGGCTTGTCAGGCACCCTCACAGAAACTGAGCACTTAGAAAGGTAAATAACGATCAACTCCTCCAAACCTAAGGGGACAGGATAAGTGGATGCCTTTGTTGACTAATACAGTTCCCAATGTGAAGACGAGGGTTCGAAACTCATGAGACAGGTCAGCATTGTTGAATTAAGAAGATCACTTGCATATTCTGTTAAATTTATCAGCAGACCTCATTTATTAAGATTTAGAGAGCTATATCTAAAGTCAAAAATAATATAAAAATTCATGTTTTACAATTCTATCAAGTCAAAAAGAATCTAGGTAATATATAGATAAGAATATATTTTTAGCTGTTACGCTTTGTCTTCACCCCAGTTTTACCAGATATTTAAGGTAGGATTTTTTTTTTTTTTGGACAATGAAGTCCTATAACTAGACAATATTTGTATAAAATGGCATTACAAAGTGTAGACCAAGATATCTATCTTGAGAGCTTTTGGGGACAATTAATTGAACAAATGGATGTAATCATCTAGCCCAGGACTGGCACAACATAGATACTTGAAAAATCTAAACCTTTTTGCTTTCTCATAATCTTTTCTCAAGCCAATTAATTCTATCATATTAATAATAATCTATGTCCTTAGAATTTAGAAAAGAGGAGAATAATACTAGAAATATTAAAAACTACCATATGTCTATCAGTTTGTCCTACTGTGGTGGCTTGATTGTTGCTGTGATACCGGAAGCTTTGCCACTGGTATTTCAAATACCAGCAGGGTCACTGGTGGACAGGTTTCAGTGGAGTTTCCAGACTAAGACAGGCTAGGAAGAAGGAACTGGCAGTCTACTTCTGAAAAAAATTAATATAGTGCCAGAAAATAAGCCCCTCTCTTTACACAGTACTAAAAATATGACCGAGGAAAAACTGCCTCCTCAAAGAAGAGTTGGCCTTAGTGACATGGATGGAGTCGAGCTTTAGGAATCTTCATTTGTTTGTTGATGTGGTATGGCTCAAAATAAGAAGAAACAGCTGGAAATATCCATTAATGATTGAAACCTGGAATGTATGAAGCATGAATCTAGGAAAATTGGAAGTTGTCAAAAATGAAATGGGATTGCCTAAAGATCAATATCCTAGGCAATAATGAAATGAAAAGGACTGAAATTGAAGAGGAATGGCATAGTGTTTACCTTCAAAAAGAACATTTCAAGATCTATCCTGAAGTGCAATGCTGTCAGTGGTAAGATAATAGAGATATGCCTACAAGGAAGACCAGTTAAATATGACTATTATTAAAATTTACATACCAACCAGTAAGTCCAAAGATAAAGAAAATGAAGATATTTGCCAACTTCTGCAGTCTAAAATTGATAGTACATGCAATCAGGATGCATTGATAATTACTGGTGATTGGAATGCAAAAGTTAGAAACAAAGAAGAAGGATCAAGTTGGAAAAGATGGCCTTGGTGATAAAAATGACATTGGAGATCACATAATAGAATTCTGCAAGACCAAGGACTTCTTCATTACAAACATCTTTTTTCAATAATATAAATGACTTTATATGTGTACCTTACAAAACAAAATACACAGGAATTAAATTGTCTATATCTGTGGAAAGAGATGAGGAAAAGCTCAAATCATCAGTCAGAGGGTGGCCAGACACCAACTACGGAACAGACCATCAGTTGCTCATATGCAAGTTCAGGCTGAAACTGAAGAAAATTTTAACAAGTGTACAAGGGCCAAAAGATGACCTTGAGTATACCCCATCTGAATTTAGAGACCATCTCAAGAATAGATTTGGTGCATTGAACACTAATGACTGAAAAACAGATGAGTTGAAGAATGACATCAAAGACATCATACATGAAGAAAGCAAGAAGTCATTAAAAAGACAGGAAAGAAATAAAAGACCAAAATGGATGTCAGAAGTGACTCAAAAAGTTGCTATTGAACATGGAGTAGCTAAACAAATGGAAGAAATGATCAAGTAAAAGAGCTGAACAGAAGATACCAAAGGGTGGCTTTGCAAGACAAAGAGAAGAATTATAATGAAATGTGCAAAGACCTGGAGATAGAAAATCAAAAGGGAAGAGCATGTTCAGCACTTAAGAACTGAAGAAAAAATTCAAGCATTGAATTGAAATACTGAACATTCTACAGGGAAAATATTAAATGATGCAGGAAGCATCAAAAGAAGATGGAAGGAATACACAGAGTCACTGTATCAAAAAAAAAAAAAATTCATCCACGTTCAACCATTTTGGGAGGTTGCATATGATGAAGAACAGATGGTACCAAAGGAAGAGGTCCAATCTGCACTGAAGGCATTGGCAAGAAACAAGGGTCCATGAATTGATAGACTATCAATTGAGATGATGGAGCAAAAGGATGCAGCCCTGGAGGTGCTCATTCTTCTATCCCACGAAATTTGGAAGACAGCTACCTGTCAACCAAATGGAGGAGATCCATATTTGTACTCGTTCCAAAGAAAAGTGATCCAACAGAAAGCAGAAATTATGAAACAATATCAATAATATCACACAAATGTAAAATTTCGCTGAATATCATCGAAAAGCAGTTGCATCAGTATATTGACTGGGAATCGGAAGAAATTCAAACTGGATTCAGAAGAATATGTGGAACAAGATATATTCTTGTTAATGTCAGATGGATCCTGGCTGAAAGCAGAAAATACCAGAAAGATATTTTCCTGTGTTTTATGGACTATGCAAAGGCGTTCAAAGGTGTGGATCATAGCAAATTATGGATAGCATTGCAATGAATGGGGATTTCAGAACACTTAATTGTGCTCATGAGAAACCTATGCTTAGACCAAGAAGTAGTCATTCAAAAAGAACAAGGGGATACTAGGGTTTCCAAGGAGTAGCTG
Source organism: Loxodonta africana (assembly GCF_030014295.1). Lineage (NCBI taxonomy): Eukaryota > Metazoa > Chordata > Mammalia > Proboscidea > Elephantidae > Loxodonta > Loxodonta africana. Next base: position 16,478,185 of record NC_087358.1, on the reverse strand, counting down.
GTGGATCCCAACTGCTGACCTTACGGTTAGCAACGAAGGTGACACACAATCTTAACAATCACTTGGATACTGCATGGTTTAAAGTCATGAAAGGTGTGCATCAGGGTTGTATCCTTTCACTATAATTATTCGATCTGTATGCTGAGCAAATAATCAAAGAAGCTGGACTATATGAAGAAGAATGGGGCATCAGGATTACAGGAAGACTCATTAACAATCTGCCTTATGCAGATGGGAAACCCTGGCAGCATAGTGGTTAAGAGCTATGACTGCAAACCAGAAGATCAGCAGTTAAAATCCACCAGGTGCTCCTTGGAAATCATACGGGGTAGTTCTTCTCTGTCCTATGGGGTCGCTAAGAGTCCGAATAGACTCAACGGCAACGGGTTTATGCAGATGACACAATCTTGCTTGCTGAAAGTGAAGAGGACTTGAAACACTTACTGATGAAGATTAAAGGCCACAGCCTTCAGAATAGATTAACACCTCAAAAATCCTCACAACTGGACAGATAAGCAACATCATGATAAATGAAGAAAAGATTGAAGTTGTCAAGGATTTCATTTTACTTGGATTCACAATCAACATCCATGGAAACAACAGTCAAGAAATTAAAGGATGCATTTCATTCGGCAAATTTGCTGCAAAAGACTTCTTTACACTGTTAAAAAGTAAAGATATCACTCTAAGGACTAAGGCTCACCTGACCTAAGCCAAGGTGTTTTCAATGCCTCATATGCATGTGAAAGTTGAACAATGATAATGGAAGAATAAAGAGGAACTGATGCCTTTGAATTATGATTTTGGCGAAGAGTATTGAATAAACCATGGTCTGCCAGAAGACTGAACAAACCTGTCTTGGAAGAAGTATAGGCAGAATGCTCCTTAGAAGCAAGGATGGTGAGACTTTGTCTCACATACTTTGGATATGTTATCAGGAGGGACCAATCCCTGGAGAAGGACATCATACTTGGTAGAAGGACAGCAAAAAAAGAGGAAGGTGCTCAACGAGATGGACTGACACAGTGGCTGCAACAATGGGCTTAAGCATAACAATGATTGTGAGGATGGTGCCAGACTGGGCACTGTTTTGTTCTGTTGCACACAGAGTTCTTATGAACTTGAAACCAACTTGAAGGCACCTACTAACAACAATAACAATATTAGAAATGGTCTAAAATATTACATTATTCTATAATAATTGATTTCATTAAAATTTGTTGTTGTTAGGTGCTGTCGAATCGGTTCCGACTCAGAGTGATCCTATGCACAACAGAATGAAACACTGCCCGGTCCTGAGCCATCCTTCCAATCGTTGTTATGCTTCAGCTCATTGTTGCAGCCACTGTGTCAATCCACCTCGCTGAGGGTCTTCCTCTTTTCCGCTGACCCTGTACTCTGCCAAGCATGATGTCCTTCTTCAGGGACTGATCCCTCCTGACAACATGTCCAAAGTATGTAAGATGCAGTCTCACCATCCTTGCTTCTAAGGAGCATCCTGGTTGTACTTCTCCTAAGACAGATTTGTTCGTTCTTTTGGCAGTCCACAGTATATTCAATATTTTTCACCAACACCACAATTCAAAGGCGTAAATTCTTCTTCGGTCTTCCTTTTTCATTGTCCAGCTTTCACATGCATATGATGTGATTGAAAATACCATGGCTTGGGTCAGGCGCACCTTAGTCTTCAGGGTGACATCTTTGCTCTTCAACACTTTGAAGAGGCCCTTTGCAGCAGATTTGCCCAATGCAATGCGTCTTTTGATTTCTTGACTGCTGCTTCAATGGCTGTTGATTGTGGATCCAAGTAAAATGAAATTTATGTTTAAAATTTAGTTGCTAATAAATATTTTTAGCTTTTTTCAATTTTCAAAATAATAGTATTCTAATATTATTCAAATAAAATTCATAAAAATTAAAACAGAATTTTACAGAAGAAATTAATTAGTGTGTAGTTTTATGTCAGTGTAGAAATATGTTTCTAACTGGTACACAATCTGAAAGATACTCTATCCATCAAAACTGATAAAAGTCTCCTCCGTAGTCCCATTCAGACACACAGTAAGAGCAAAATACAGAAGCAATGGCAACAAAGCAAAATTCAGTGACACCAAACAAATTGAGATAGAAGATAGCCACAGTTTGCAAGAAGGAAGAATAGTATATTGGAGGAAAATAAACTCCCTAAGGACATTCTTCAAGAAGACTTTATCAAGAATGTCAACTTTGATCAGCTATTACACAGAAATTAAGATTTTTTTTTCCCCAGCTTTTAACAAGCTTCTAGTCTAAGAAAGTGACACAAATGAGAACAGTGTGGGATAAAGGCAGCTCATGGCTTATTGAAGAATATTCATATAATAAGAATGAACAAAAGGAGGCCAGAGAAGAATACAATAGATACCCGTTGCTACAGGCTCTTAAATTTCAAAAAAAAGAGGAAATTTGGGAATAATTATATAAGAATTTTATTCTACTCTTTAAGCTACTATTATCCATAAAATATTCATGGTTGCCTTTACATATATGACTTATCATTTATATTTATTTCTTTTAAAATATTTAAGTAGCCTTTCTAAACATTGTTAAATATATATTAAAGGTTTTATTATAGCCCAGATGATGGCCCCAAACCAATGGAAAGCAACTCCAGTTAAAAGAAATTTTACTGTTAACTAGTCATCCAATATCCCCTAAGTATTTACAGTTTACTGAGATAAATGTAATATATGCTTAAAAATATAGGAGTTGGAGCTATGCTTTTGCCTCTGTAACAACATGCTACTGTCATGTGAGCTGTAAGGCTTGTTTTGAAAATGTAGGCTTTTTCTATATAATCAATATATTAGGTAATAATTTGAGCCTAATGTAAATTCCATGTATGATTTTGCATAGATCACTACTAGAAACACCAGATAAATGCAGAAAACTGCACATAGTTGAATCGAGGTGTATAGGAATACACAAAATCATGCATACACCTCAAACGTCTACCAGCTTCAGTTCACCACTTCCTATTACAGATGACCCTCTTTCTACCACTTGACCATAACTCACAGGCTGCCACCCTTCTGAGGACCAATTCGCAAGTACACTTCAGGTGTTTTTCAAAGTAAAGTTCCATGTTTCCTGAAGTACGTAGGTAGTTTTTACCCATCTAACATTTGTGAAACTGTGCTACCATTTTCATCGAGTTCTTATGTTTTGAGTGTGTGTCATGGATAAAGTTTTTAAGTGTTTCATTCCAACTCTATTTTTCCCATAAGTCCTGTGAATTTATTAAACAGTTTTACATAATGTAGTACTATTTAGCCACCACCTGCTTGTCAGTTTGTTGTACTCCAGTGGTTTGTGTGTTGCTATGATACTGAAAGCTGTGTCACCGGTATTTCAAATACCAGCTGGGTCACCCACCGTGGACAGGTTTCATCAGAGCTTCCAGATTATTGGGAAGAAAGACTTGGTGATGTTCTCTGGACAACTAACCCATGAAAACCCTATAGATGACAATAGAATATTGTCCTATATAAAGATGAATGATGAGTGCCCTAGGCTGGAAGGCACTACGCAACAGCTGTAACAATGGACTCAGATCTATCAATGATTGTGAAGATGGCACAAGACTGGGAAATACTATGTTCTTTTATACATAGGGTCGCCATGAGTCACTGCCAACTCAATAGCAGTTGACAACAATAATAACTTGATTGCATCTTAAGGGGCTCAGAGTTGGCCTTTAACTTGGCAAATATGGCACAATACTTGGTCTGTTCCTCAACCATTTAAGCTCTGGACATGGTTTGGTTAGCATATCAAAAACAAATTGTTTCAGGACCAGATATAAAAAGTTAAACCAGCTTATCAACACATACCATATTTTTACACAAATAACATTTGTTTGCCAGCTGCTCCCTGCCCTCCACAAGGTATTTTCATAAGGATGCTACCCTAATTTTTTGCAATAACATGTAAAAAAAAAAAAATGGCATAGCAACACTGAAGAAAATACCTCACAGGGGAGGGAGCAGAGACATGCATTATTTGCATAAAAATACGGTATATTTAAACACATATATAGTGAATTATGTAACTAGTATATTTACCAGACTGCTTGTGCTGACACACCTAGTACATCCTCATTCTGTACACTATTCTACTTGGGCATCTAAATTTTAATAGGTTCTTTGCATAAAGGTAGTCTGATGAAACATTTTTAACGAAAGAATAGCCTTTCATTCCCAAATTTGTGATAGCACCTTTACCTCTGTAGGTTTCCATTCCTGCCCATGACTCCTTAAATAGCAGCATTAATATTTGCAGTGTTTTCCTCATGCCTGGCAGAGGCAGGGACCCTTTCAGGTTAGTTAACATTGATCAATGTATTTCTGTTAAACGTTAGCTATAATCTGACCAATCTTTTCCATTATTTGTTTGCTCCTTGGAAGGAGCTTCACTGCAAATACCAAGTACAGGGGACTGAAACAAATTTGACTGGTAATCAAGAACGGGTTCACACCACATATCACCTGAGTCCCTGAAATGATTAATTCATTTGATTTATTTGAATTATTTTAACAATTATGTATTAAGTATCTGCAGTGTGATGGGTTATGTGACAGGAACTATACATATAGTGTTGTTCATGGTCTTCTCCCTATCTCCAAGGAGAAAACCAAAACCAAACCAGTTGCAACTGAGTCAGTTCTGACTTGTGGTGACCTCGTCTATGTCTGAGGAAAATAGTGTTCAGGAGGATTTCCCATGACTGATGTTTCAGAAGCAGACTGTCAGGCCTTTCTCCCAAGCTGTCTTTGAGTGGACTCAACCTTTTAGCCTTATGTTAACCGTTGAGCACTACCCATTCGTACCACCCAGGGACAAGTATCTGTAAAAGGGTAGAGCTGGATAAGTTCTTAGTTTCTTTCCACTTTTCCTGATTTTCAGTAGACACAGTATTTACGCAGGCTCCCTCATATGACTGCTATTTCGCCTTACTGAAAACTTATTGCCAAATTTAATAACCAAAAAACCAAGCCCACTGCTGTCTAATCAATTCTGACTCAAAGTGATCCTACAGGACAGAGTAGAACTGCCCCATAGGGTTTTCAAGGCTGTAGATTTTTATAGAAGCAGACCACCACGTCTTTCTCCCAGAGAACGGCTTTTGGGTTCAAACCACAGACCTTTTGGTTAGCAGCCAAGCACTTTATCCACTACATCACCAGGACTCCTTGCCAATTTTAACAGTGATAATTAATTTCTAGTTTAATTTTTTTGGCAAATTATATGTCTGGGAACATAGATCATGCATTGAACAGTTTTAATTGTTGCAATTATAGAGATAATAGATTCTTAGTAAGATCAGGTATTGCATAAAATATGTTTAAAGGAATTTATATTAAATTAGGGACAAGTATTAATTATAATTACATAAAAATACATATTCATATCATGTAGAAAGATGCATGGGGAAATACTTATTTGTATTCTTAATTAATTTATAATTATTCTTCTTAAAGAAACAGAAAATAGTCATGTTAAATATATCACTGTCCAGTTATATTTTAAAAAGAATCACAGCCCATTTTTTTTATTGTGGTAAATATACATGAAATAAAGCATTTTCCAGTTCCACAATCTTCACACGTAAAATTCAGTGCCATAAATTGTGTTTGTCATGTTAGCACATCCCATTGTTGCTCTGAGCACCCCCATTTTGTGTCAAAGTTTTATATGTGGCAAAGTAACCTGCAAATACATTGCATTACTAGTGACATTTTATAATGTCAAATCTATAAAAGGCTTTTTATAACTAGTTCTGTCACTTTACAACCTTTGACAAGGTAACATATTTTAATGTGTATTATTTGATAAAAAAATTTTTTAAACACCTACTATAAAATAAAATCTACAGGTGGAACCAGAAAAATGCATAGACAATTTCAATATGCCAGCCCATAGATTTCTAAGAAAATGCATCAGAGGGACAATTAACCCAGGTCTGGGACGGTCTCTGAAGATTTCATAAGAAAGCAACTTCTAATCTGTGACTTAGAAAAGTCACCAAGGAAAAATGCAAATGGTGGCAAGCAGATGGAAGTATGAAAACTCAGATGTAAGAGAAGAGGTTCATTGTTAATCAAAAGGTAAGCAGTTCGAATCTACCAGCTGCTCCTTGGAAACCTGACAAGGCATTTCTACTCTGGCCTACAGGGTTGCTATAAGTTAGAATGCACTCGACAGCAACAGGGTTTTTAAAGAGAAAATTGTATATCCCAGTGAATTGTGAAACTTCTATTTCACTCATTTATTGTATTAACTTATATTCTAAATTTCTATCAATTGACAAAATAACTAAATTATCTTGTTAAACCAAATCAAACTAAAGATGGAGACTCATGGTCAACATCATTTCCTCAATATCTTCCGATTTTAAAAGTGATGAGAGATTCCATAATCAGGACAATTTTGTCAGTTTCATAATTTTCCTTTGATATAAAAATAATTAGTTTTCAATATACTTTAAACTGAAGGCCCAGATTTTTTATAAGATAACCAAACAAGACAGATACAGTACTAGAATTTTATATATGACATCCCAAAATTTTCTCTGATTGTTTCATATCTAAATAACAATTTTAAGTTACGGGATTGCATGCAGATGGCTCTTCCATATTTGTTTGTTGTGTGGAGACAGGTGGGGCTCCATATTTACACAGAACGTACTCAATTATTTTACTCTTCTGTTATTCTTTGCTGTAGTTTATAAAACAAGTGGACCTTCTGCCTGTTTGTTGTTAGCCCCATCACTGGAAAAAACCTAGGCAGGTTTTTAGCAAATTTGTGACAATATGTTTTGGATAATCTCATTTAAGCACATGCTTTGAAGTGTATAAAAAGTTTATTTTGTGTGCTCCATGTGGCAGTCATCCTGCTCAGCTATCAAAAAACAAAGATTTATAAGGAGACATTTGTGAGACAGATAATCAGATTTTTCATACAGATTTACAGTTAGTGGACGGAGAAAATCAATGCTGCTTGTGTACAATGAGCCCTAAATCAAAAAATACAGGACAAATTTCTCTAGATTTTACATATAGATTTATTTTTATAGCTGCTTCTCACATAGGCAACTCTGCTGCATTATTTTATGAGGTTCATACTAACAAGGATGTTTATATTTACCTGTGGTTAATTACTGTCTACAGGCAATCCTAGGAGAGGGACCCTAGTTACTTGGTTTAAATGAGCAGAAAATTAAAATTATTGATTCTGTTGAAGAGAAATTAATTATTATACATCCAATTCTGTTGAGACAAACTGTAAATAATTAAGGGTGAAGAAAAACTCCTAATTTTTTTCTTTAAATGAAATGCACTTGTGACTTAGCTAATCTGCTTTGTAATCAAGTAATGCGGTGGTTTAGTGCTTAGCTGCTAACCAAAAGGTTGGAGGTTTGAATGCACCAGCCTCTCTGTGAGAGAAAGATGTGGCAGTCTGCTTCAGTAAGGATTAGAGCCTTGGAAACCCTATAGAGCAGTTCTACTTTGTCTTGTCCTGGAGGGTCATTGTGAGTTAGAATCGACACTATGACTATGAGTTTTTAAAGACAATTTCTAAGTGTAAATGCTACTTATTAATTTTGTAATTGTGACTCACTGTGATTCAAATTCCTCTTTGAGAAAGAACATCTGCAATTTGACAAGCATTTATTCCATTTTAAAATGAATTTTTAGGAACACACTGTACGCACAAGTAAAAAGCTGGCTCTAGTTCATTGACATACATATCAAGCAGAACATTGGCATGGGTGAACATAATCACAAATAAGCTTCCCAGCTTGATTTAAGCAGCTGAAATAATGATTTTACTGGCAAGACGTGGTCTGCATGCTGTTTTGAGTAGGTTCCAGGGACTCTCTGTGGCAGGATAGTTTCCATTTTAGAGCTTAGCTATTTCTTTAGTTATAAAATGGCATCTGTACTGTAACAGAATTTATGATGAATTTGTATTCCAAAGACCTTGATCTCAGGGGAAATGGTGCAATTTACTAGTTATTAGACTTTTGGTAAATTATGTAACTTCTTTTTTATTTGGTTTTCACTTGTGTAAAACGGTATATTAATACCTACAAAAAAATTTTTTTTTTTCTCTTGAAAGGCTGCTGAAAGAATTCAACTAGACGATATATAAAAAAGAGTGCAGAGAATGCAAAGTGCTCTCCCTTATTATCTCAAACTCTTTCTTTGCTCACTCTGTTCCAGTCACACTGGCCTCCTTACTGTTTCCAAGATATTCCCAGCCAATATACCACAGGGTTTTAGCACTTCCTTTCCCTTCTATCTTGAATGCACTTCATCCAGGCCTCTACTTCAAAGCCATTTTCCCAGTGATGTCTTTTCTGATCCCTGTATCTAAAATCGCACCTTCCCCAAAGCAGACACATAGACACTGTCCTCACCCTCTTTTCAGTTTCTGCTTACTTTTGGCAATTTTTTTTTTTTTCCAGTATGGGTGGCATCTCAACATAAAGATAAAAAACCTCACAAAAAGACCAGTAAGTAACATCATGATAAATGGAGAAAATACAGAAGTTGTCAAAGATTTCCTTTTACTAGGATCCACAATCAACACCCATGGAAGTAGCAGTCAAGAAATCAAACAACCCATTGCATTGGGCAAATTTGCTGCAAAAGTTCTCTTTAAATTATTGAAAAGCAAAAATGTCATTTTAAGGACTAAGAGGCGACTGACTCAAAGCATGGTATTATCAATCACCTTCTATTCATGCGAAAGCTGGACAAGGAAGACTGAAAAACTGACTCCTTTGAATTTTGGTGTTAGTGAACAATATGGAATATATCATGGACTACCTGAAGGAACCAATCTGTCTTGGAGGACGTCAGCCAGAATGCTCCTTAGATGCAAGGATGGCGAGACTTCATCTCACATACTTTGGATGTGTTATCAAGAGGCACCAGTCCCTGGAGAAGGACATCATGTTTGGTAAATCAGAGGATAGGTGAAAAAAGAGGAAGACGCTCAATGAGATGGATTGACACAGTAGCTGTAACAATAGGCTCAAACAACGATACTTGTGAGGATGGTGCAGGGCCAGGCAGTGTTTCCCTCTGTTGTAATAGGTTCTCTATGAGTCAGAACTGACTAGAGGACATCTAGCAAAAACAACATAAAGTCACTATGAATCACAATTAACTGGATGACTTTTTTTTTTTTCAAATATGCTCTCTGTTATTTACTCATCTTTTTCACTGTCTCCTCAATTTGAATGTAAACTCTACAAAAGCAGTGAATTTTGTGTATTTGTTCACTGTCAGACTCAAATGCCTAGAGCCGTTCTACCCACATAGCAAAGGCTGAATATTTTATGCATAAATAAAAAATGTGATACAGGTGCTGTTTTTCATTATTCAAAGTGAAAGAAAATTGCATTTTTTAAAGGGAGGAATCACCCCTTTTTGTTTTGTATATGTTTATAAAAATAAAGTAAAGGAAAACTTAGACAATATTAGTGGCCAAGAAAGGATTGTTATTGTTAGATGTTGTTAGGATGTCACGCTGTCCTCACACTATTGGTAACATACTGTGAAAGAGCCTGGAGCTCTGTGCTGGAAAGTTTGGACTCTAGCTGAGACAAAAGGACTTTAATCAATTAAAATACCTGCCTTAGTTTCTGGATGTACGAGTGGGTGGCAAGCTTTGTGCCAGGCATTTGGCATGCCCCTAGGAGAGTATTTCAGAAAATTTAATAAGTAGCTGTTTGGCAATATAGTACAGGAAAGACCTTACCTGGCTTAACATAATCATTCATTCAGGTCATCGAAGGTCTCTTGGATCCTTCAATACAGTGACAATTCTAACATCCCTTTAGAGAACGATTCACACTTACTCAATGTTGAATTCAAAAGCCTTTTAAAGTCTCTAAAACTTCCATCCCATTAACACTTTGCCATCAAGTTGATTCCGACTCTTAGCAACCCATGGGCCAGAGTAGAACTGCCCCATAGGGTTTCTAAGGACTAGCTGGTGAATTTGAACTCCCAGCCTTTCCGTTAGCAGAGGAGCTTTTAACCACTAAGCGATCAGGACTCCATAGAAACTTCCACAGATCATTGTAAAAAAAAAAATTTAGTTAGCAACGTAATTTGTAGTACGTTAAAGTAGTTGGCCGTATAAAAACTTGGCTTCTCAGAATGCTCGTAGAGTTTTGGTACATAGAGTTTTGAAGCAGTTTGATGTTATAAAATAAATATAGGAAATACCCAGGGTTAAAGTGTTCTGCAGAGTTAGAACATTAGTTTACAGAGTTTTATTTCTGGTGAAAATGAAGGGCTGATATTTTTATATTGAAATATTAAAAATGTCTTAGATATTAACCATTTCTAGCAGTTACTCAAAACAACAAATATAGATTCCCTCTGCTTTCAAGTCGATTTCAACTCATAGCAACCCCACAGGACGGAGTCGAAGTGCCTTATAAGATTTCCAAGGAGCAGCTGGTGGATTCAAACTGCTGACTTTTTGGCTAGCAGCCAATCTCTTAACCACTGTACCGGGGGAGAAATAGTAGTGTGCTCTGCTTTTACGCTTTAATAACGTATTTTGTATTTCGTGTGGAAGGACAATACAGTTTAGTACATAAAATTAGTAGTAGGTGAACTTGCTATTTCCCCTAAATAGTTACTAAAAGTGACACATTCAAAAGCAGGAGGGCCCACCTGATGGGAAATAGTCTTGATAGACCACCTATCTATGGTCTCTGTCAGTTAGTGTAATATTTTGCATATAGTCCTTTCTGTGCTTAAACTGAATCTTGCTGGAAAGCTTCTTCTAAAGTTGTGTGGCATTGTTTTGTAGTCAGTACGGCAAAGACTACTTACTCAACTGTCACCATTCTTAAGGCCTCTGCACAAAGTTTCCATCCGCCTAGGTGCTTATTCCATGTTTTGAACTGCTATAGAAACTGTCTGACATGTATATAATCTCTCACTTTCTATCACTGGGTATGACAGATTTCAACAAAGTAGATGTCCTAAAAAAAAAAAAAAATTTTTTTTTTTTTAGATGTCCTAGGGGTAGATGGATATGTTTATATTCAAATATTCATACATTCCCTCATAACCAGTTGCTTTTGACTTGATTTCAACTCATGGTGACCCCATAAGCACCAGAGTACAACTTCACCCTACATGGTTTTAATGGCTGATATTTCGCAAGCATATTCCCAAATCTTCTTCTGAGGTGCCGATGGGCGTACTGCTAAACAAGCTTTTGGTTAACAGCTGAGCACCGTAACTTTTTGCACCATTCAGATTCCCTCATACAGGATACTAAAGATCGCTGACAAATTTTTGACTCAAGTGGCTTATTTGCTGTTATAAATCTTCAGGAATGAGACATCCAAAACAGTCTATGCAGGTGGAATTATCCTAAATTTCGCCATTGTTTAGGTTTTTTTTTTTTTTTACTATGAGGAAAATGCCATAGATTTCAGACAATACCCAAAGGAACATGTGGCTTTTCACTCACTCTGTCTAGCCCAACAGATTACGGTTTTCTTTTCTTTCTTTTTTTTTTTTAATCATTGCTCTTATAATACACATTCTTATACTTTAAAAATTTGCGGTATTTAAAAAAAAAGAGTCCTCTAGGCTCATTTTCAGTATCCAAGTAAGAGAAATTATGTCAAGAGGAATAACTGGCCTACCCACTCTTTTTTAGTCACTTTTTTCAAATTCACAGAGAAACTTTTATATTTCCTTAAGACCTCATGACCTCATTAATTCAGATCTGCTCATTTGGGATGCATGATATTCATGCTAGGCTGAAGGCTACTTTTGCAGTCAACTCCCACCTCCCTCAAAAAAAGGACTTTCTAAGGGGGGAATATCATGAATAAAGAATTTTTATTATGCTCAAAATATTCATCTGTTTTCAATTGTTTTAAGCACTTTAAGAAAATCATTTACACATGAACAGCCGAAGTGCTGGAATACGTAACTCTTATCTATAAGAATGGCGATCAGCAAGCAAAGCTCTTTAATTTGAAATTTTTAGTTGTTATAAAGCAATATAAATGCTTGGCTTTTACGTTTATCTCTAAAATCATCTACCAAATTTTTAATTTCTGATTAGTATTTCTTAAAACTTCAAAATATATCTCAATATTATGTTTGCATGTAGTAGAATGCTTGTTACTGAAAAGATTACTTACTATTATAATAAAGATTACTACTGATTTATGACTTTATTATCTTTAAATAATGGATATTGGTCTACCAGTAAGGAAACATAATAACCCAGGCTTTCAGATCTGTAAATGTTACATTAACGCTGAAGAAAAAATTTGTTTGTTAAAATTAAATAACAGAAGATAGAAGCCAAATAGATTCTTTTTTTTTTTAACAAAGATTTAGAAAGTCAGAACACAACATACAGAATGTGTCTTGCATGCTCATTTTTGGTGATTTTTATGCAAGAGATATCATAAAGTAAAAGTCCAATGAGTTTGAAATTGTCAGTTTTATTTTATTTTATTTTTTATGTTATTGCCCCTTAAACGAGCATAGGCATTCTTGATTTTCTCAAAGACATTTTTAAAAGGCTCAAATTAGGTGTATCTGAATCAATGTAAATTTATTGTTCAAAAATGCTTCTTCGTGTCCTTAAGTGGTAAGTCCTGTGGGAGAGGCAGATTCCGCCTCTTCAGAGTACATTTAATCCTCATTTCACCTAAGTTCAATATTTACCACAAACCCTTACCTGCATCTTGAAAATATTTAGCAAACCTTTCTGGAAAGCTGTCTGTTTCTGTACCAAAATTCGTATCTTGGTCTAGAGTATCTTGTTATGTTCACCTGTACTCCTTCTGTGCAATAAAAAATCTTGCCTGGCTGCTCAATTGCAGACTCTCTTTCTTTTTTGCCGTGTCTGCCCATTTTACTGTGACATATAAAATTGTTTCATTTTGTTTGTTTACTTCACCTTACATTTTAATTAAAAATGTTTTTATTTTTTATTATTTTTATTGTACTTTAGATGAAGGTTTACAGAACTAGTTTCTCAGCAAACAGTACACACATTGTTCTATGACATTGGTTAACAACCCCATGACATGTCAACACTCTCCCTTCTCGACCCTGGGTTCCCTATTACCAGCTTTTCTGTTCTCTTCTGCCTTCTAGTACCTGGCCCAAGGCTGGTGCACCCCTTTAGTCTTGTTTCATTCCATGAGTCTGTTGAATCTTTGCTGAAAGGTGAACCTCAGGAGTGACCTGATCACTGGACTTAAAGGGTGTCTGGGGGCCATACTCTCAGGGTTTCTCCAGTCTCTGTTAGGCCAGCAAGTCTGGCCTTTCTTTTTGAGTTAGAATTTTGTTCTACATTTTTCTCCAGCTCTGTCTGTGACCCTCTATTGTGATACCTGTCAGAGCTGTCAGTGGTGGTAGCCAGGCACCATCTCATTGTTCTGTACTCAGTCTGGTGGAGGCAGTGGTAGATGTGGTCCATTAGTCCTTTGGACTAATCTTTCTCTTGTATCTTTAGTTTACTTCATTCTTCCTTGCTCCTGAAGGGACGAGACCAGTGGAGTATATTAAATGGCTGTTCACAGGCTTTTAAGACCCCAGATGCTACTCACCAAAGTAGAATGTAGAACATATTCTTCACGAGCTATGTTATGTCCGTTGAGCTAGATATTCCCCTAGATCATGGTCCCCACAGCCCTCAGCCCAGCAGTTCGGTCCCTCAGGGAGTTTGGATGTGTCTGTGGAGCTACCGTGACCTTGCCTTTTACAGGTTGTGCTGGCTTCCCCAGTACTCTGTGTACTGTATTACCCTTCACCAAAGTTTCCACCTATCTATTGTCTATTGTTTTTCCACTCCCCCCTCCCCTTTTCATATGTAAACCTTTTCATGAGTATTTACCGCAGTGTTCTCATACAATATTTATCCTTTTGTGATTGACTTATTTCACTCATAGGGCCCTCCAGGTTCATCCACGTTATGAGATGCTTCACAGATTCATCATTGTTCTTTATTGTTGCATAATACTCCATTGTGTGTGTGTACCACAGTTTGTTTATCCAGTCACCTGTTGATGGGCATCTAGGCTGTTTCCATCTTTTTGCTATTCTGGACAATCCTGCAGTGAACATGGGAGTGCATATGTCTGTCAGTATGATGACTCTTATTTCTCCAAGATATATTCCTAGGAGTGGGATTGCTAGATCATATGGTATTTCTATTTCTAGCTTTCTAAGGAAGCACCACATCATTTTCCAAAATGGTTGTATCATTTAGTATTCCCACCAGCAGTGTATATGAGTTCCAATCTCCCCACAGCCTCTCCAACATTTGTTATTTCCTGTTTTATTGATTCGTGCCACAAATGCCGGGGTAAGATGGTATCTCATTGTGGTTTTGATTTGCATTTCTCTAAAGGCTAAAGATAGTGAGCATTTCCTCACGCGTCTGTTGGCCATCTGAATGTCTTCTTTGGTGAAGTGTCTGTTCATTTCTTTTGCCCATTTTTTAAATGGATTATTTGTCTTATTGTTGTAGAGGTGTTGGATTTTCTTGTATATTTTAGAGATTAGAACTTTGCCTGATTTTTAATAGCCAAAATGTTTTCACCTAGTCTATAGGTTCTCTTTTTACTCTTTTGCTGAAGTCTTTTGATGAGCATAAGGTTTAATTTTTAGAAGATCCTGGTTATCTAAGCTTATCCTCTGGAGCTTGTGTGTTGTTGGTTGTGGTTTATATCCTGTTAATGGCGTGTATTAGTGCCTCTAGTGTTGATCCTATTTTTAATTCTATGAACCTCATGGTTTTTTGCTTTATATTTTGGTTTTTGATTCATTTTGAGTTAGTTTTTGTATATGGTATGAGGTATGGATCCTGTTTCCTTTTTTTTTTTTTGTAGTTGGACATCTAGTTTTGCCAGCACCATTGTTGAAAAGACAGCCTTTTCCCCATTTGATGGACTTTGGGTGACCATAGGTGGGTGGATTTACATCTGGGCTCTCAGTTCTATACCATTGGTCAATGTATCTGTCACTGTACCAGCACCAGGCTGTTTTGACTACTGTAGCTGTATAGTAGGCTCTGGGGTCAGGTAGTGTGAGTCCTCCTACTTTATTCTTCTTCTTCAGGAGGATGACTACATCATTACACAACTGTCAGATTACATCATTACATAACTACCAAATTACATTATTACATAAGTGTCAAATTACTGAGAATCACGGGCCAGCCAAGTTAACACACAACCTTAATCATCACAGCCAGTGTTACTCTGTCCTTGCACCTCAGTTTTTGTTACTATCAAACTATGTCTTTTATGTGCAAAATAGATAGATTTTTTTTCTATTGTTGTAAATGTGAAAAATGTGGGATAACAAGATAGTCGATAAGTGTAGTATTAAAAACAAAATAAAAAAGAAGGAAAACATAGACACATTAACTTAAGGGAAAAAAAGTTCTCTGTGACTGTTAATGTGCGACTATTGAAAGTCTGTCCCTGGGTGATGCAAACAGTTAACTCCCTGGCTGCTAACCAAAAGGAGGTTCAGAGGCAACTCGGAAGAACGGTTTGGTGATGTACTTCCACAAAATGAGCCACTGAAAACCCTATAAAGCATAGGTCTACTCTAACACACATGGGGTCAGCATGAGTCATAATCAACTACATAGCCACTTGTTATTAGAAGTCTATACACCATAATGGACACTCATAACACCGCAATGTGATTGTATAACAACTCAAATCATAATAATAGGGATACATGTAAAATGTCATTATCTAGAAATTCTCAATGTACAGGAATATCAACTGTACATAAAATATAATCTTTTATTTCCTTTAAACTTAAACATATTTAAGTTTCGCAAATGTTTGACTTTTCAAATACTGCCTTCAGTTGAGCCTGAATGCTGCTGTAATGTTTAAACTTCACTCTACTATGTGGATATTGATATCATACAATGGTTCCTGTGAATTTAAGATCTTCTTTCTTTTTTTCTTATTAATTCTCATTTGAAATGTATTTTCAGAAAAGGAAAGTGCAAAAGAAAAACAAAAACCCTATTCTTCATAAATCCGCCAGGCACTCCTTGGAAACTCTATGGGGCAGTTCTACTCTGTCCTATAGGGTAGCTATGAGTTGACTCGAAGGTGCTGGGTTTTTTTTTTTATTCTTCATAAAAAGGCTGTTATGCTTTTATTAGGCCGTGCATCAGAAAAGGGTTAATTAGGCCCTCTTAAACAAGAAGCTATGAAGGAAACAAAAGGGTAGTTTTGACTAATATATAAATACATACACACATACTTGTTAACTGCCATTGAGTTGACTCTGACTCATGGCAATTTTTGCATAATAGAATGAAATGTTGCCTTCTCATTTGCAGTTGAAAAATGAGTCTGTGATCATCTTTAGAAAATAATTTATAAAATGCATGCTGGCAAAAGAAACAAAGATAGACTTATAAGTTTTTTTTTGTTTGTTTTATAAGTTAGCTTTAGGCAAACAATAAAAAGCCTCACTAGTTTGCTCTGTTATGTCAGCAACTTCTGTCAGTCAAGATAACAATAAAAAATGCATTATTGTTCAGCAAAATTCATATGAATATTAAACGTGTGTGTGAAAATGTAAATTTTTAGGTTATAGCAGTCTGAAAATTGTGTAACAAACATGAAATGAGGTCAAATAAAGAAAAAATATGGCATAAACCGGTACCATTCAGCTAGATAATAAAGGATGGTAACAATAATTATTACATGAATTTTTTTATCTATAAATACACAATACCAGATTTTATTTTTTATTCATAATATCATGGGACTGTAAAGATCAAGCAATGATTCTAGTGTGATACTTTTAAATGTTGTTACACTAAGGTACAATTTTCACAATGGTGGTTGCCTTGATTCTCCTAGGCAGAATCAGTAATTATCTGTACAACTACTGCCTTTGCCTATTTTCTTTCATTAGAGCACTTACCATGATGCATCAGTTATTGACTTTTCTGTGCTCTTCCCCATTGCCCTGTCCTTGAGAAAAACAACTCCTTGTCTTTTATATTTATAGTGCCACAGCTTAAAATTACAAAAAGAAGGGTTAACAATTACTGAATGCTTACTGAACCTACTAATTTGCCCTTCTATCTAAATATAAATTACAGTGTTTTGTTCTAATTGTTGCTGCTTTCCACAATTTCTGTCTATTTTTCCAACAACAAAGGTGAAAACACATAACTTTTATCTCTTGTGACTCTTCAGTATAAACAATAAAAAAATAACAAAAGCAAAACATAAACAATGAATCAAAACGTCCGTAATTGCTTTCCCTCCAAAGTTCTTCCTGTTAGCATATTAAAATACACATAAATAATTCTTAGCACACTTTTTCTCCATTTTCAGGTAGAATTTGTGTTTTGGTTCTCAGGGTGATTTCTACCCCTCTCTCAAAAGTTTCAGTAGTGGGTAGAGATTTAGGGGAAAAAAAACAAGACTAAGACCTCAGTGCTGAAGATAACTAAATATATTAATATGCTAATTATTGAAAACCTTTAATCCAGAAATCCTTAAAAATCCCCTAGATTCTTTTTTGGGCAATTTTTCAGTACAATGTGAGATTATAAAAGGTTAGATTAGTTTCTTTTGGGGACAGCTAACATAGCTGGAAGACTTCACCGTAGGTAGTAGATATTCCTTGAAAACAGCTTTAAGTGAAATGAGTTGTGATGTTCAAGTAAAGGTTCTGGTTTAATTTAGTTTTCTTTCACTCTTTAAAATATAAAAAGACAATACTTGTGTTGATTGTCTGCTTTTTGTAGTAATTACTAGACAATTTCCTTTGAACAGTGTCTGTCTCTTAATTACAAGTAACAGCAGGCACTGAGCAATTGATACACCACACTTCTTACTCTGTGCAACACCTACAAGAAACTATATGAAGAAAAATACTAAAGCATTCTAAAGTAAATGTTCATTTTTGTTGTTATTTTATTTTTTGCTTCCATCTGATTTATTTAACAAGTCTAGCTTACTGGAAATGCTTTCTGAAATCATACAATGGTTCTCGTGAATTTAAGATCTGCTTTCTTTTTTTCTTATTAATTCTCATTTGAAATATATTTTCAGAAAAGGAAAGTGCAAAAGAAAAACAAAAACCTTATTCTTCATAAAAAGGCTGTTATGCCTTTATTAGGTTATATATCAGAAAAGGGTTAATTACGCCCTCTTAAATAAGAAGCTATGAAGAAAACAAAAGGGTAGTTTTGACTAATATATGAATACATCCGCATATACTTGTTAACTGCCATTGAGTTGACCCTGACTCATGGCAATTTTATGCACAACAGAATGAATTGTTGCCTGCTCCTGAGTCATCCTCACACTCTCTACCATGTTCGAGTCCATTGTTGCATCTGTTGTGCCAATCTGTCTCACTGAGGGTCTCCCACAACTTTCTCGGGTCTCTAGTTCACCAGACATGATGTCCTCCTCCAGTTACTGATCCTCCTTGATGATGTGTCCAAAGCAAACAATTCAGTGTTCTCTTTTGATACGTAAGATTTTCACTGGCTCATTTTCAGAAGTAGATCACCAGCCCTTTCTTCCTAGTCTGCCTTAGTCTGGAAGCACCGTGAAACCTGTCCACCAAGGATGATCCTGCTGATATGTGAAGTAGATGGCAGAGCTTTCAACATCACAGCAACGCTCAAGCCACGACAGTACGACAAACTGACAGAGGGGTGTTAGATTCATACAGACATACCTACATGTTGTTGTTGTTAGTTGCTATCAATTTGATCCCAGCTAATGGCAACAGTATGTGTGCAGAGTAGAGCTGCTCAATAGGGTTTTTCACCGTTTGGTGGTGCAATTATTTTCTCCTTTGAATTCTTTGTTGATACCATGTATTTTCACTAATGGAAGCCATGTTAATTAAAGGCCAATTCAGAATTTTTATTATGAGTTATGCATATTGACGCCCATTGTCTGGAATGACATATGTCCCAGAGGAAGACAAAAACAAACTCATTGCCATCAGGTAGACTCTGACTCATAGCTACTCTCTAGGAGAGAGCAGAACTGCTCCACAGGGTTTCCAAAGAGTGGCTAATGGGTTTGAACTGCCATTCCTTTGGTTATCAGCTGAACTCTTAACCGCTGCACCACCAGGGCACCAGAGGATGCCAGGATGTAGTAAATACCTCCAATATGAGTCAATGAATATATGGTAAAAATAACTTACAGGAGTTACAGTCTCTTGAAAAGTACCACTGCAGTGCACTATTCCTTACTGGAAAGGCATTATATGTTGTTCAGAAGCTAGAAAAGAAGGGAGCCAGTAACACCTGAAAACACCTATTCAGAAGCTAGAAAGAAGGGAGCCAGCATAAAGGAGAAAATAGTCATTATGACTGAATGAAGAGTGGCAAAAACTTATTCTCATGATAAGCAAATTCTCATGAAAACACAGTAACTGGGAAACATACTGAAGAGGTGTATCTCACAGGAATAAAGCGAAACTTGAAAAAAGTTTAGAAAATTCACACTTTGGGAAGGCATCACCTAAAACAATGCTTAGTTTTCCCAAAAGTGAGGCTCCCACTCAGAATTTTTGAGTCTTACCCATTTCAAAAGGCTCTCACCTTGAGGATAAACACATTAAAATTGGGTTACCTCTTTCCCAAAGAATTCCAGAGGCATAAATTTTGGTTGGGATACCCTGTGTCCCAGGAGTCACCAATGGGTTAAGCTTTAACCTTTCAGAAGCAGATTGTCAGGCCTGTCTTCTGAGGTGTCCTTGGGTGGATTCGAATCACCAATCTTTTGGCTAGTAGTCAAGTGCTTAACGTTTGCATTACCCAGGGAATCAGCAAAAGACAGAGAGAACAACCAAATAATGAACTGGAGAATATTTTCACAATATATTCAAATAACAGACAGAACATTTTTATTTTATTAAAACACATATTAGAATTTTACAATAAAACAACCACTAAGAAATTAAGAAAAAACATGTGAAGAGAAATAAGCAGTTTAACTTCAGTCATCACTAGAAAAATTTAAATATAAAATACTCATTTTTACCCATATGATTAGAAAATACATAAAAAGTTAATAAAATATATTGGATATGATCACACTCAAGCAGTCTTAAGGGGTGATTATGTTGTCATCATCTTTAGAAAAGTAATTTGTTGATATCTATTGCAATTTTAAAAGCACATACTCCTTGAATCGGAGACTTGGCAGCACAGTCATTAAAGTGTTTGGCTGCTAACCAAAAGGTCGGCAGTTTGAATCCACCAGCCACCCCTTGGAAACCCTATGGGGCAGTTCTATTCTTTCTACAGGGTCTCTGTGAGTGGGAATCAACTCAACAGCAAGGGGTTACTCCTTTAATCAACATTCCCCATTCTGTTTTAGAGAAATTAATTTCCTCTAAGAATATTTTTTCAAATTATAGGAAAGCAAAATTTCAAAACACAAAACAAACAAAAAAATTAACCAGCAAAAACCCCAAACCAAACCCAATGCCATTGAGCCGATTCTGACTCATAGCAACACTTTGGACAGAATAAAAGTGTTCCATAGGGTTTCTTTGGCACTACATCGCCATCTTTGTAGGGCTAAGGAAGGTTAAACAGTGCTCGCACTTTGTTCTTCTGCACATGCAGGAGCCTGTAAAGGGGGAAGGGATTAGAAACACACTAAGAAAAAAAAGGAGCTAGTAATTCAAGGGTTGTTTCAGCCTTATCTTATGTTGACAGGATGTGGTTCCTGTTTACCCAACTTGTAGATGGTAATCTTTTAACAGGTCTTTTGTTCTGCGAGCACTGTTAACCCTATCTGTCTCAAAATGATCGTTGGAAAATAGAACTTGTAAATGATGAACCTGGAAATCTGGCTGAGAAGATTTCTAAGCAAGATCTTTAAGGGGCCCAGTGGCTTCTCCTTGCCACTTTTAATAATATCTGAGAGGGAAGAGATGGATCTAAAAACGAACTGTACAAAATGAAAACAGAGCTTCAAAATTTGGGAAATTCTATTGTACAAACTAAGGACACTTGTGCTAGAATGTTCACCAAGGGTGTGGTTACACAATATTTCGTCAAACAGATACAAGTTTGTGACAGATGAATCTAACCAACTACCACAGCAGAAAACCTGTCAGCTTAGAATGAAGAGGACAGAGAAAGAAGAAAAGGAAAGAAGGCTACCTGTCTCTTAGAATTCTACAGGAGAAAACAGGCCAAAGGAGCTATACATGTTGTCTGCCAAGAAAAGAAAAGGACCATTCCTGAAGCAGCTCAGAAATCAGCGGAACTATTGGAAGGGTGCAGCCACAGCCTCCTAGGTTTCAAAGAGTCCGATCTTAGCCAACTCAGTTCCAAAGTGTGGGGTTGTCTGCTGCCATTAACGTGTGTCAGGGGGATGGGCTACCACCCAAAGTAGAGGGGGTGGGGATGTCATGCCCAAGGGGTAAAAGAATAGGATCTGCCAGGGCCGAGGGGGTGGAGTCGCCACTCAAATGGACTAAGAGAATGGGACCGCCCAAAGCCAAGGGAGCAGAGTTGCCATCCCAACGGGCCTGGAAGGCAGAGCTGAAGCAAGGGACAAGGCACCTCCACCCAGAATCCACAGGGCATGACCAACACCCAGAGTCTGGAGGTCAGGGCTATTGCCTAGAAGGTCTCAGTGCACAGAGGATTATTTTCAAAACTTGACAGCTAATGGAATTTGTTCTGCTGGATTTTGGGCTTGCTTCGTGCTCTTTATCTCTTCTTTTCCTTTAATTTCTCCCATTTGTAATGGAAATATCTACCTTGTGCCTGCTCTACCATTGTATTTTGGAAACAGATAACTTGTGTTCTAGATTTCACAGGTTCATATATCAGGAGAAATTTTGCCCCAGGATGCAAAAGTCTCAGCCGCGTTTGATTTACATGATTCAGAAAATGAGATTTGGGATTTAGAGTGAATTGAAGACATTTGAGATGATGTGATGGAGTGAATGTGTTTTGCATGTGGATAAGATGTGAATTTAGCGGGGAGGGGGGAAAAGGGGTTGAATGTTATGGATGGAATTTCATCCCCCCAAAATATGTATTGTAAATACTAATACTAATCTCTATGTCTGCAGTTATAATCCCATTTGGGAATTGGTTGTTTTTGTGATGTTAATAGGCAGGATTAGTGTAAGGTGTGTCTGAGTCAATCTCTTTTGAGATGTAAAAGGGGTTAAACAAGTAAGTGAGAGTAGGAGAGACAGGGGAACAGGGATGGTAAACAACATGAAGATTGCCCAGGAGTAGAAGCTCAGAAGAGACAAGAACCTTCCTCCAGATGACAGAGAAAGAAAGCCTTCCCCTAAAGCTGGTGCCCCTATTTCAGACTTCTAGCCTCCTAAACTGTGAGAAAATAAATATCTGTTTGCTAAAGCCATTCCCTTGTGCTATTCCAGTTATACTAGCTCTAGAGAACTAAGACAGACATTCAATGCCTTCTAATACATCACCTTTCTATTTATATCTCCACAGTTGTTTCCTTTTCTTTGTAACTAGAAACTCAAACTCTTAGATGCTCTTCAAGAAACGCTTATCTTACAACCACAAAAATCAGTTGCCATCTGTGCGAGTTCGAGTCATGCTGACCCCATCATATGTGTCAAAGGAGAACTGTGGCCTATAGGGATTTCAACATCTGATTTTTCGAAAGTGGATCACTAGGCCTTTCTTCCCAAGGACCTCTGTGAGTTTAAGGTTTGTACCAGCACTGTCTCCCCACTGCACCCATGGTATACCATAATGTAAATACTTGGAATAGTGATAATTAATCAACTTAAGGGCAAGGGTGTTTCATACAGTTTGTTTCTGTTCAGAGTAAAGTAATAATAAACAGAATAATCTTCATTCTCAAACAACAAATTTCATGTATCATTGGGAAATGCAATTAGAATTTCAACTTTTAAATTCAACAGAGATTGAGACAACCCATTAAATCCCAAAGGGCAAGTTACTCATTAAATATGTAAGTAGAAATACAGAACAAATGCCATAGAATTAGTATCAGTCCTGAAACACAAAGTATGAACTTTCCTCTGTCTTTTCCACATAAAAACATTTTGAAGAGGAAAATACTACAGTAGCAATTAACTATAAACAATGAGTCTATGTAATGAGACTTCTGAAATAATCATTCAACACATTTAATCTTGTTAGTTAGTGACTCTGAAAGGGAGGTTTACATGCAGGCAGTTTACTGGCAAGTGAAAGAACTAGGAATATGCACAGAAAGGACCGGAACAGCAATGCCTTCACAACGGAGGCCTCAGTCTATAATAGTGACAGCTCTGGGGCCGGAATATTCCTTCAGAATTGTCCTGACTTGATGCAAGACAGCCAGGCATCAAGCAGCCATTGGATGTGGACTGCCCAGGGAGTTAGTGTATTCTTGGGTAAGGAGCCTCTTTAGCTAAGTGTAATTCCTGGAGATTATCTCAGCTAAGAGTTCTCTACTGCCAATACTGCCAGCAGTTGGGGAAAGGAGTGTCTCAGTCTTGAAGAGAGGAAGGAACTAGATAGCACACTATGACATGCATTATACTCCACACCTTAGACTGCTTTTCTTTTCTAATATGAATAATTCAAGGAACAGCCCTTCACAAACATTGCTCTCTTTCCCTGGGGAAACTTGCATGAGAAAGATTAGCAGAAACAAACTAGAAGCTTCTACTGATGCACATTGTTTCCTCTACTAAGCACTCTAGATTTTCATCTAATGAGGAGCAGGTTACATAGTGAAGAGATGCAAACACTTATTCCGGAATGATTTGGGCTACCCGATCGTTATGACCTTCTTGGTTTATGGATACTTTATATATCCATTTATTATCAAATTCGGGCAAAGAAATACAAAGAGACACCTCTGTAGATAACTTAAATGCCAAACTTATTCTTACCTCCTCTAGGTCAGCTTGGTCAATTGCCCTACTAGTATCATGATACCTTTGCTTGTCTGTTGATGATCTCTTAGCAGGAGGAGCCCAACTGCTTGGTAGCAGTACCTCGAAGTTTAATCAGAGTCTTTCTGTATCTCGTGGAAATATTTTCTTTCTGGAAATCAGGACTTCAAAATACTTATTGCCCAGAGTTATTGGATAATAGTTGCCACAAAGTCAAATGAGATACAAGATTATAGGCTGCTCCTCTTGGTATCTGGATTGATGCTTTCACCCTTTGAAGGTATAGCACCTGAGAGAATACAGCCCCCAGATTAGGAACACCCAACTTACATACAACCTACAGTTATATTAAAAATCCAAGGTACATATGATGGTTTGTAATAACAATCAGGCATTATTTTTGTGACATGCAGCAAAACATTGTTATAATTATTACTGTATTATTATGTTGGATTTTGTTTTACTTGGATACTAATTAACATCCATGGAAGCAGCAGTCAAGAAATCAAACAACACATTGCATTGGACAAATCTGCAGCAAAAGTCCTCTTTAAAGTGTTAGAAAGCAAAGATGTCACCTTAAAGACTAAGGTGCTCCTGATCCAAGCCATGGTGTTCTCATTTGCCTCATATGCATGCAAATGCTGGGCAATGAATAAAGAAGACCAAAGAATTGAAGACTTTGAATTATGGTGTTGGCGAAGAATATTGAATACACCATGGACTGCCAGAAGAACAAACAAATCTGCCTCGGAGGAAGTACAACCAGAATGCTCCTTAGAAGCAAGGATGGTGAGACTGTGTCTTATACACTTTGGACATGTTGTCAGGAGGGATCAGACCCTGGATGAGGACATCATGCTTGATAAAGCAGAGGGTCAGCGATAAAGAGGAAGACCCTCAACAAGATGGATCAACACAAGGTGGCTGCAACAATGGGCTCAAGCTTAACAACAATTGTGGGACTGGTGCAGGACCAGGTAGTGTTTCGTTCTGTTGTACACTGGGTAGCCATGAGTCGGAACCAACTGGATGGCACCTGGCAACAAGAACATTATTATGTTAAAGATGTTTAAATGTGTCTGGAAATCTTCCTTTAATGTTTTTATGCATAGAAAGGTACACTATATACTAAGACAAAAATTTGACTGATGTTACATATGAACCGAATCTGTTTTGACTTATGTAGAAATTTGACTTAAAGACAGACTTAGGAATGGAACTGCACTCACAGGTTGTCCCAATTTCTAAATAACAAGGAAGCCATTAGAAATACGGCACATGTGATTGCTCCAGGAATGTCGTATCATTCTAATCAGAGTCTGAACACACATTAGCACATGCAAAGTAGTTTTTATTACTTACAAAAAGAAACAGACAACATATAACAGAAGGAGCATTCCCCTGGGTCAAAAGCTATACAGGCAGAGATGGAAAACCTCTATGTGTGCCCTGCTATGCACTGTAGGTAAGGGACTGAAAAACGGACAGTTACATGACAGGCCAGTACTCCTTGGCTTCTGAAAGCTGTCCTGGAGGTTATAGAGAACTCTTCCACATAAGCTCTCTACCTGGCATCGTGGGTGAAGGACTCAATGGGAATCTACCTTGTGCCAATTTCTCCCTGTAGTAGGCTCAGGTTGGTGGGCTGTAAGCTTATACTATGTGTACCCCACATGCAGCATAGCAGAGGAGACCATGAGGTCCCTTCATCAGCCATTTTCATACCCCAAAGCCTGTATGGCCCACTGCATGGGCAAGCATCAGGCCTCAGAGGGTGTGTGGCTATAGAGGCCTCATTATGCCCCTCCCTCTCTGAGGCTTGTTGCCAAGGTGATGAGTTGGGCACTCCCAACTCACTTGTTTAAGTGTGACCTGGCTGTTTAGAAGGACAAAGAGCAGTTGCCCAGGCTATTTTTATAAACCAGCCATAAAAGATCAAACTTAATTCTTTGTCCATAGTGCTATAAAATCATGTTCAATTTATCGTGTATGATGCATCCTGAAGGATGATACCTCATCCTTGCAGTACATTGTCTCCAGGCTGGTGCTACAGGTGTGCCCTCAAAGCCAGTTCAATCACTCTTCATACTGGCAGTTACCACCTGATACTGTCTGATCATATCAGCGTATGCCTACAGATATAACTCTTTTTCTATAAAGTGGATCCTTGACCCATTCCAATGCTATATGGCATACTGTGTTAGTGAATCAAACATTTTATAAGTCCTTGCATAAAGGTTTTGCCTCAGGCGCACAGAAAAGGCAAACTATTATCCAGCATATGTACCATCCCCGGTCAAGATGAATCACCACCCCTTGAAGAATGGAAGAAGTTTATATTCTCTCGTGCTTCTGCCCCAGACTGAATTGTCTTCAATCTTTATATCTTTCTGACCAAATAGACAAGCTATATATATGAGCCCATATATATATGTCACAGTCACTTGTCTTTCAACATAAAGTGTATAGCTAGGTGTACAGTCCTATAGCCCTGCCCATTGCGAGGATTTCCCTTCTCTTCTGCCTTGCATAGTCGTTCCTGAGTGAAGGCTGTACTGCAGTGCAGTCCGTTTTTAGAAGGCACCCACATACAGACAGTGAAATAAAAATGCCTGTTTTTCTCTCCATAAGCATGTCCAAAGGGACTCCTTCGTGTGGCTATAAGTGTGAGCTAAGTTAGTGGCAGTGCAATAGTGGTAAATGACATTAGAGTCAGGTCCACATGCTCAAGCATCTTGCTTGTGCTGCCTGGGCCCAATGTTGTCCAATTCCTGATGTGATATGTCCAAATTATAATGGATTGTGTGAACCAGTCCTACCTGGTTTTGTGGATCTGACAGAGCCCAGACACTCAGGGTAATTTTTAGTGGCATGATCACTGTTAGGGCACGTTAGGGGCTCCATCTCTACCATGGCTCAGTAGCTTGTCAGCAGTTTGTACGTAACTGTCATAAATTGAATTGTGTCCCCCAAAGATATGTGTATCAATTTGGCTAGGCCACGATTCCCAGTATTGTGTGATTGTCCACCGTTTTGTCAGCTGATGTGATTTTCCTATGTGTTGTAAATCCTGTCTCTCTGATGTTGAAGAGATAGGGTTAATGGTAGTTATGTTAAACAGGCAGAACTAAATCTACAAGATAGGATTGTGTCTTGAGCCAATCTCTTTTGAAATATAAATGAGAGGAGTGAGCAGAGAGACATGGGGACTTCATAGCACAAAGAAATCAGCACCGGGAACTGAGTGCATCCTTTGGACCTAGGGTTCCTTTGTGGAGAAGCTCCTAGACCAAGGGAAGATTGATGACAACGACATTCCTCCAGACCCGAAAGAGAGAGAAAGCCTTCCCTTGGAGCTAACACACTGAATTTGGACTTCTAGACTATTAGACTGTGAGAGAATAAACTTCTGTTTGTTGAAGCCATCCACTGATGGTATTTTTGTTATAGCAGCCCTAGATGACTAAGACAACAACTCTCTATTTTGCAGATGGCATAGCCTTGTTTAAGAGCAATAGAGGGGGCTGGGTCAGGAAGATGGTTGAGTAAGACACTCCACACTTGTCCCTCAATGAAACATCAAAAACAAGCAAAAACTCTCAGAATCAATTTTGTGAGAAATGTAGAAAACAGTTTATAGCAGTGGCTATTGATTCAAGAAAAAAACAACTTCAAAAGGGTAGGGAAGCTTTGTGGCTTTTTTACTTGTTCACCTTCTACCCTCTCTCCATCTCAATGGCCAGTGTGAAGATAGAGCAATGCAGGACTCTGAATCCTGGTTTCAGAGGGATCAGAGCAAACTTTATTCACAAATTATTGAGTTTCTCTGTTCTAACCTACTGCATAGCTAAATGGTAGGCATTGCTCAAAACTGTAAGACAAAAAATCAACATATAGGTCTCTTGAGCAAGAGTGAGATTGAGATACACAACAGACTGCCTAAAGTTTGGGAGGCAAAGCCTGGGAGGCAATTTCCTAGGGAAATTAGGGGATTCAAAAGCGTTGTATACAGGGGAAATTAGAATGCCAGGTACATGCCCAGGGCAAGGTACATGATCAGAAACTGCCTGGAAAAACACTAGGCTTTCACCTTGGGCTGTTTTCTATGTTAGTTCAAACCTGATTTAGTATGGAAGGAGTGTCCCATCACAGAGCTAGTCTGCAAAGACTGGGAAAGATTTTGTTTGTTTCCTTTGATTATGTTTGTTTTGACATTCAAGGACATCTTTTTCAAAGCACTAGCTGAATACACAGTAAAGAACAGAGACATTAGAGACCACACACATCAAGGAATATAGTCTTTGAAAAAATAGCTTGGAAGAGTAACTAAACCAACGCACTATTACCATCTTCAACAATCAAAACAAACACAGGAAACTTGGGGAAGGGAGAGAATCTGATTTCCAGAGTTACCATGTCATAATATTTAAACATTTAGTTTTCAAGAAATCACAAAGGTTTCAAAAACAAAAAAGGAAGGTCCATTTGAAGGAGAAAAATACAGCCACAGAAACCATACACTAGGAAGCCCAGGTATTGCACTTACTAGACAAAAAATTTAAAACAACTATCTCAAATATTCTCAAAGACCTAAAAGAAAACATGGACAACAAAGTAAAGAAAAACAGGAAAAATGATGTATGAACAAAATGAGACTATCAGTAAAGAGAAATTATAAAAAGGAATCAAACAAATACTGGAGCTGACATGAATTAATCAAAATGATATTTTACTAGAGGGGTTCAACAGCATATTTTAGCAAGCAGAAGAATGAATTGGAAAACTTTTAAAAAGGACAATTGAAAATATTGAGTCTGAGGAACAGAAAAAATAAAATGAAATGAACAGAGCAATGGAATTTGTGGGATGCCATTATGCAGATGAGCCATATGTATTATTGGAGCCCCAAAAAGAGAAGAGAAAGAGAAAGGGGAAGAGAAAATACGTACCGATATGAGTAAGCAAAATTCTAGGTTATCAGCTCCTATAATCAGCCCAGACCTACAGAAGACAGAAGCCTAATTAGCATCTCAACAATTCTCTCATGGGCACATTCCTATTGCTTTGGGAATAAACATATCCTCTGGGCCTTTTTTTTCCTGGGCCTTCCTTTATAACAGAATTAGCTGGTAGGTTTGTTGTTGTTGTTGTTTGTTTGTGTTTGTTTTTTAGTCTTATTTTGTAAATCTACTAGAATATGTCCACCTGTCTGAGCCTTTTGATCTCCTCTTTAACCGCCTGGCATATCAATTCTGGTCACTGTACCTAACTTAATGCGGGCGATGGATTCACCAGCTTCCGAGGGCCTTTCAACAGTATGTTAGCACTGCCTCCAGCTGTACTTGCCAGTGTGAAACCCTGTATTTTGGGAGACTGATTCCCATATTGATATGTTGGATAGGCCATGAAGCTCCTTCAGGGTGTAGCATCCTTTCACCTTGCTTGGGTTATGTTACATACATACATATTTTTTTTTTTTTTTGGAAAGAGTTTTCAGTTTAATGAATATAATTTGTACAGGGTGAAAAATACTGTAACAGTAGATTACATGTCAGGTTTAATAACAATACATTCGTTGGGAAAATTCATTGACATCAACTCCATCTGGAATTGCAACTATACGTTTGTTATGGATACAAGGGGTTGTCAAAACTCAATTAGGATCATGAAGTGGCTATATGGAATTCATAATAAGGAAAAGTGTGGACTTTCTTATTATTTCTAAATTCTGTGCGGCATATTCCTTAAAAAAAAGTTGCCATTGAGTCAATTCTGACTCATGGTGACCCGTGTGTCAGAGTAAACTGTGCCCCGTATGGTTTTCTTTTTTTATATATACAATTTATTTTATTTTATTTATTTGTTTTTGTCGTTGTTGAGAATATACACATCAATACTTACTCCAATTCAACAATTTCTACATATATGATTCAGCGACATTGATAACATTCTTTGAGTTATGCAACCATTCTCACCCTCTTTTTGTGAGTTGTTCCTCACCATTAACATAAATTCCCAGGTCCCTAAGGTTTCTATCTAAGCTTTCAACTTGCTGTTATCAATTCAATCCCATGTAGATAGTTCTAAAAACAGTATTATGCTCAAAGCACGCATATATTACTAGTTAAGTTAAACAATTGTTTGGTTCTAAAAGACTTCATATACATGAGAAAATGCTCTCGATCTTTGGCCATTAGAGAAATGCAAATTAAAACTACGATGAGATTCCATCTCACTCCAACAAGGCTGGCATTAATCCGAAAAACACAAAATAATAAATGTTGGAGAGGCTGCGGAGAGATTGGAACTCTTATACACTGCTGGTGGGAATGTAAAATGGTACAACCACTTTGGAAATCTATCTGGCGTTATCTTAAACAGTTAGAAATAGAACTACCATACAACCCAGAAATCCCACTCCTCGGAGTATACCCTAGAGAAATAAGAGCCTTCACACAAACGGGTATATGCACACCCATGTTTATTGCAGCTCTGTTTACAGCAAAAAGCTGGAAGCAACCAAGGTGTCCATCAACAGATGACTGGGTAAATAAATTGTGGTATATTCACACAATGGAATACTACGCATCAATAAAGAACAGTTATGAATCTGTGAAACATTTCATAACATGGAGGAACCTGGAAGGCATTATGCTGAGCGAAATCGGTCAGAGGCAAAAGGACAAATATTGTATAAAACCACTATTATAAGATCTTGAGAAATAGTATACTTTTGTTGTTACAAGGGGGAGAGGGAGGGAGGGTGGGAGAGTGTTTTTTACTGATTAATTAGTAGATAAGAACTGCTTTAGGTGAAGGCAAGGACAATACTCAATACATGGAAGGTCAGCTCAACTGCACTGGACTAGACCAAAAGCAAAGAAGTTTCTGGGATAAATTGAATACTTCAAAGGTCAGCGGAGCAAGGGTGGGGGTTTGGGGACTATGGCTTAAGGGAACTTCTAAGTCATTTGGCAAAATAATTCTATTATGAAAACATTCTGCATCCCACTTTGAAATGTGGCATCTGGGGTCTTAAATGCTAACAAGCGGCCATCTAAGATGCATCAATTGGTCTCAACCCACCTGGAGCAAAGGATAATGAAGAACACCAAGGTCACACGATAACTAAGAGCCCTAGAGACAGAAAGGGCCACATGAACTAGAGACTTACATCATCCTGAGACCAGAAGAACTAGATGGTGCCTGGCTACAACGGATGCCTGCCCTGGCAGGGAGCACATCAGAGAACCCCTGAGGGAGTAGGAGATCAGTGGGATGCAGACCCCAAATTCTCACAAAAAGACCATACTTAATGGTCTGACTGAGACTAGAGGAATACTGGCGGTCATGGTCCCCAAAGCTTCTGTTGGCCCAGGACAGGAACCATTCCCGAAGACAACTCAGCAGTCATGAAAGGGACTGGACAGTGGGTAGGAGAGAGATGCTGATGAAGAGTGAGCTAATGATATCAGGTGGACACTTGAGACTGTGTTGGCATCTCCTGTCTGGAGGGGGGATGGGAGGATAGAGAGAGTTGGAAGCTGGCAAAATTCTCACTAAAGGAGAGACTGGAAGGGCTGACTCATTAAGGGGAGAGCAAGTGGGAGTACGGAGTAAGGTGTATATAAACTTATATGTGACAGTCTGACTTGATTTGTAAATGTTCACTTGAAGCTCAATAAAAGTTAATAAAAAAAAAGACTTCATGGGTCATTTTTGGTTTAATTTAGCTCTAGTTATGGATCTAGTTGCCAAGATAAGGGACAGGGGAAGATACTAGGGGCTATGGGAGAATTTTGCCTTGCAAAGCATAACACTTGGCATCATCTTTGAGTCTCCAACAGAAAACAGTGGGATACTTTGTTGATCCAGAGGGTTATGTGTTAAGTGGTTTCAAGGCTTGCAAGTGTATCTATCCAAATATCACCTTCCAAGTTTCAGGATCCCACTTCTTCCCAATTAAGGCATTATGTTTGGCTAGGAAACTAGTACTGAAAATTCAACCTTTTCTAGAGCCCTACTACTCTTAAAATTAAGCCCTAGCGCACATCCATCCTCAGCTTTTTCTTCTTTCTGCTGTAAGAAATGCCTCTTTTTATGTACTGCAAAAGTGGCCCTCTGACATTTACAAGTGGCTATCAAGTGATGATTAATTGCCCTCTGTGTTTTATTATCTTTCTCCTGTGCATTGATATTCACTGTCCTTGCAGTTACTACTTCAGCTGAGCTTCCCTAAAGCCTTTGATACCGCACCTATCAGTGCGTTCTT
The DNA here is from genome assembly GCF_030014295.1 of Loxodonta africana. Lineage (NCBI taxonomy): Eukaryota > Metazoa > Chordata > Mammalia > Proboscidea > Elephantidae > Loxodonta > Loxodonta africana. The sequence continues at coordinate 16,445,911 of NC_087358.1, read as the reverse complement.
TTTCACTGTTACTCCATGTAAATTCTCCACTAGGAAAAAAAGGTAACAATTACATCACACAGCATACCAAGGTCAGTGTTTTACCTTCCACGGGTAATGGGATAGGTAATGTGAGCAATCCAGTGGATGACTCAGCTCCAAAGCCTCTTTTTAGTGTCTGCTTCCTAGGACTGTGTCAGGCACCAACTTTCTCAGGTAGGATTTTCTGGGAAAAAGACTCTATGACTGATATTTGCCTGTAGGGAGTTTATGAGGGAGTGCTTTGGGGATTAACTATTGTGAACAGGGCTGGACAAAGATATTTTTGTGCCCCAGGCATGGGGTGTCAGTGGTACCACTTAATACAAATAACTTAAAAAAAAAAAAAAACCCATTGCCGAAGAGTCGATATCAATTTATAAGGACCCTATAGGACAGAGGAGAACTGCCTCAAAGTGTTTCCAAGGAGGGGCTGGTGGATTCCAACTAGTTAGCAGCCATAGCTCTTAACCACTACACCACCAGGGCTCCGTTTAATATAATAGCACCAGAAAAAAAAAAAAAAAAAAAAAGCTTACTATTTATTTACTTTATTTCAAATAACATATTGACAAATGCATAAAATAATGTAAGAAAAACACATGCAGACCCTTGTCAAGTAAACCTGATAGCTTCTACTGCCTGACCGGTACCGCAGTCTTGTGAAGCACCCTCTTCTATCCAAGTTGCTTTCAGGGCCCCTCACAGGGCTCCCACTTGTAATGCACACCTTGTAAGTTGTCCGTAGTCCTAGCCCAGTGCTGAACTTTTTGTGCGAGATTAAAACAGTAATTAGTTTCTTAAATAGAAGACTATTTTCTACAGTAAGGTTTTGCTGGCCCTATTTATTCCACTGTGTCTTGGCACAGTTTGGGAAAATCTATACAAACTTATTTTAACTGCTTGATATTTAGTTTGTTTTTATATTTTAGTCAAATTAATTTTTTGACACATCAAATTTTGCACCCTATTAAGCCTAGTGCCTTGGACAGCCTCCTATACAGCCTCTTGCTCGGATACTGATTGTGAGAGAAGTAGGATGGAGTAGAGTCAGGCACTCAGCTGAATGCAGTCATAATAGAGGGGTCTGTCAATTCCATGAACAGCTTGGAGCTGGCATGGCCTTTTAGAGTTGTCCCACATTAAGGCAAGGATATCAGGTCTTTATACATTTAATAATGATTAAACCAAACATTTTTCCAGGTAAGCTAATGGGGAGAACATGATAGTTAAATATTGCCAGAGCTGTTGTGACATTTTTCTGAGTACAGCTAAAAATCATTATACAGGTTGGTCATTTCTTTCCATTTCTTCACTAAGAGCCCTTCCCCTAATATAAAATAAGTGAAAATTAAATGAAAAGTTCAAACTTTCATCCTTGGTTGATTAGAATTTTTATATATTGGCATATATATATGTATTTTTTTTCCTACTCTTACTACTTCTTTGAAAGCTTAAAAAATTCAGACCTAGGAAGCCCATTCTCAGGTTTGATATATTAGGTTAAGCAAAAGGTAGATGCTGTCACAGGAGCTGAATCAGGACAAAGGGGAAGCAGATGCACATATTTCTTTCAATCTTAACCCTTAAATCTTTATGTAATCAGCTCAGCTGATTAAGAATATTTCAGAAGGACTTTAGATATATTCTGGCCCCAGGTACTCTTTTTCTCTAGAGAGGAGTATTTTGTTTATTAATCAATACATATTATACTTAACTTTGTATATATGTGCTCTAAACATGATTTGCATGAGTTCTGATATATAGTTTTCATATTGACAACTGGATGGGTGGAATTGCAAAGATTAATTATATTTTTATTCAAATATTTAGTAAGATTTAATTCATTTTTCATGAAATAGGGCCCATACCCCACAGCATTCACAAAAACTAATGGATCAAAGACCTGAATATAAAACCAAAAACTATAAAGATCATAGAAGAAAAAATAGGGTCAATGCTAGCAGCCCTAATACAGGGCCTAAATAGGAGACAAACCATAACCAACAATACACAAACACCAGAAGATAAGCTAGGTAACTGAGACTTTCTAAAAATTAAACACTTTTGTTCAACAAAAGACTTCAGCAAAAGAGTAAAAAGAGAACTACAGACTGGGAAAAAAAAATTTTGGCTATGAAAAATCCAACAAAGTTCTAATTTCTAAAATCTGTAAGAAAATCCAACGCCTCCACAACAAAAACACAAATAATCCAATTAAAAACAGGCAAAGGATATGAATGGTCCCTTCACTGAAGACTTTCAGGTGGCTAACCAGTGTATGAAGCTCGTGATCACTAGCCACTAGAGAAAAGCAAATCAAAACTACAATGAGATACTATCTCACCGCAACATTACTGGCACAAATCAAAAAAATAGAAAATGACAAAAGCTGGAAAGGATGTGGGGAGACTGGAAGTCTCATGCAGTGCTGGCGGGAATGCAAAATAGTGCAAACATTTTGGAAAATGATACGGGGCTTACTTGAAAAGCTAGAAATAGAAATGCTATATGATCTAGCAATCCTGCCCCTAGGAATATAGCCTAGAGAAATAAGAACTGTCACACAAATAGACATATTCATACCCATGTTCATTGCAGCATTACTCATAATAGCAAAATGATGGAAACAACCTAAGTGCCCATCAACAGAGGAATGGATTAATTATGGTACATAAACACAATGGAATACTATGCAGGAATAAAGAACAATGATGAATTTGGGAAACATTTCACAACATGGATGAATTTGGAGGTCATTATGCTGAGTGAAGTAAATCAGTCACAAAAGGACAAATACTGTATGAGACCGCGTTTAAAAAAAACTCATGAAAAGGTTTACACACAGAAAGAAACAATCTTTGATGGATACGAGAGAGGAGAGGGGGAGGGAAAAACACTAACTAGACAATAGATAAGCGGTAGCTCTGGTGAAGAGTAATCAGTATGCAACACTGAAGAAGTCAGCACATCTTGACCAAGGCAAAGTCATAGAAGCTTCATAGACACATCCAAACCCCCTGAGGGACTGAATTACTGGGCTGAGGGCTGGGGACCATGGTCTCAGGGGATATCTAGCTCAATCTGAATAACAGTTTATAAAAAAAAAGTTCTACATCCAACTTTGGTGCATAGCATCTGGGGCCTTAAAAACTTGTCAGTGGCTATCTCAGATACTCCACTGGTCCTACCCCATCTGGAGCAAGAGATAACAAAGACACAAGAAAGGACTAGTGGACCACAACTACCACAGTCTCTACCAGACTGACTCTAACACAACTAGATGGTACCTGGCTACCACCAGTGACTCCTCTGACAGGGATCACAATAGGGATCCTGGACAGATCATAAAAATGTAGAACAAAATTCTACCTCACTAAAAATACCAGACTTACTGGTCTGACAGAGGCTGGAGAAACCCTCAGAGTATGGCCCCCAGACACCCTCTTAACTCAGTACTGAAGTCACTCCTGAGGTTCACTCTTAGCCAAAGATTAGGCAGGCCCATAAGACTAATAATACAAGTAGCTTAAGAATGTTTACAAAACTAAATGGGCACACCAGCTCAGGGGCAAGGACAAGAAGGCAGGAATGGATAGGAAAGCTGGACAAATGGAAGTGGGCACCCAGGGTCAAGAAGGCAACAGTGTTGACATGCCGTAGGGCTGGCAACCAATGTCACAACACAGCATGTATATTAATTGTTTAATGAGAAACTAATTTGCTCTGTCAACTTTCATCTAAAGTACAATAAAAAATTTTAATTCAATTTTCAAAAATAAGCATTCCGATTTAATATATTATAATTTTATTAATTATAATTTGCATTTAACTTTTAAATTCAATAAATATTTTAGGATATTTGAGCAAGAGAATATTTTTCAGTTATGAAAATAATTTAAAAATGTATTTTTACATTTACTTCATTTAATGCTTGATAATACATTTATTAGATAAAATATTTTATTATTTAATATTTTAGATGATTTTTGCCATTAGTCAATTATATTTTTTGAAAAAGTCTTGATTATAAGAACCCAATAATTTTTCAGAAGTGAAACCTAACAAATTTACATTTTATATTTTATTATTTAAGAAATTAGAATATAATATGCACGCTATTATTTAATACTTTAGATCACTACCACACACCGTGAATGCTCAGAGATTTTTACCCTACTTGCAAAATAATAAGTTAGTTGCCCAAAGTCTCACAGATTCTGTTAGAAGACTCCTGGATCAGAGATTAAGGGAATTTTATTACTTATAGCAGTCCTCAGAGTATCAGCTTCTCCAAGCCACACTTCCCACAGCGTAATGCAAAGAAAGCCAGTGGGTTGCATTAAAGGAGAAGAAACCTAAATTTGGCAAACCAAATCATTTATAATATCAGAAAGCATGCCTGCTCATTGCTCCAGCGAGAGACACTAACTTCCACCGCTGTTCACTACACAAGCATTCTTGGAAAGGTAGCCCAGAATGAAGACCATTCAGCGACTCCGCTTACCAAAGTGCACAAAAAGAAGCAACCTGTGGAGGAGTTTCTCCCAACAAACTTCTCTTTTTTTTTACTGCCAATAAAATACAAATTGTGTAAAAATAATTCTGATTCTAACAATCTAAATTTTTTTTTTTCTGAAGTGAAGCCTAAAACTTTGTAGAACAAATATAAAAAAAAAATTAATTATATTTTTTAAACAATTACTTATCCAAACATCATCTGCCCATCGACAGAACATTCGGATGTTTGTAATAATAAATTCAATTATCTTCAATATTTTGCTTACTTTCGCTCATATAAAAACCATAACTTTACATATATTTCCTTTTTAAATACATACACATATATGTATGTATATATCTATTTATTTATTTTACTTTTGTCCTTAAGATGTATATCCGTGGTAGGACAACAGAATATATCTTATTTAACAGTTCCTGGTTTGGTTTATAACTTTTAAATATTTAAATATTCTGTATGTGGGTCATCATTTGTATTCTTACTAACATATTCCAGTAGGCAGTCTAGTTATCAATAATATAATATGGTTTTAGCCACCTTCCTCGAAATTTAATTCCTTGTTTAAATTGAAATATATTGGCTGAGCTACTATTCACCATTGCTCAAGCCACCTTGATATTTTCATTTGTTCTATGGCCATTCAGCATCTTTGCACTGAAAACACTTTTTGTTTAGCAAATGTGTTAATTTAAATTAACAATTTGACACATATGTATAAAAAAACATCCTCATAAAAAAGCTGTTCAAAATAACAGAAGAATTTTTATGTAGGGGAACATTAAAAGAAAATTGAAAGTTGAAGACTGACACAAACACGTCACGGAAGGTAAGCAAGCGGAAAACCTGTGAGCGCTTGCATCAAACAGGAAAGATAAATTACGCTTTCAGGGTTATTTTAAAATTTCTCTATATTCCCCACTTGACAAACCATTATAGGAGATATGTAACAAAAGAAATTGCCAAAGTTTCAGTAGTTCTGTGTTGTTAAGCATTAATATCAGCACATAAATGTATGTGAAATTATGTACTGAACAGCCATACCAGAAGGGCTTGTGTGTATAAGCCTCAGTGGTTATCAGACATAAGCCTTGGGAGTTAATTTATAATTTCAAATTGTCAGGTGAGCTTGAACATGGAATCAAAATCAGAATGAGTTGCATGAAATTGAATCTATAATTACCCAGAGTCTGTCTGAATAGAAATTGCTTCCAAAATGATAATGAAAAACTAACGCACTTCAGTGTTTACTACAGTTTGCAGCAACACAGTTGCACTTGTATATACATTAAAAGACCCTGTCTTAGTTATCTTTAAAACAGAAATACCACAAGGGGATGGTTTTAACAAAGAGAAATTTTTTCTCTCAGTCTAGTAGGCTACGAGTCTAAATTCAGGGCGTCAGTTCCAGGGGAAGGCTTTCTTTCTCTGTGGGAAGAAGGTCTTTTTTGTCAATCCTCGCCTGGAACAGGAGCTTCTCTGCACAGGAACCCCAGGTCGAAAGGAAGTGCTCTGCCCCAGGTGCTTCCTGCTTGGTGGTATGAGATCTCCCCCTCTCTGCTTGCTTCCTTTTCTTTTTATCTCTATAAAATAAAAGGTGGTGCAGACCACATGCCAGGGAAACAGCCTTTACAGTGGGTTAGGGGCATGACCTTAGTAAGGTTGTTACAATCCCTTTTAACATAAAATTACAATCACAAAATGGAGGACAAACACACAATACTGGGAATCATGGCCTAGCCAAGTTGACACATTTTTGGGAAGGGGACACAATTCAATCCATGACAGACCCCTAAATATATACTTTTCATTTACGAAAATAATTTATTCTCTGTGCAGTGACTTTTACCTTAGATATTTGAGATGCAAGTAAATACGCCCCTATAGGAAATTTGGATTGGTAATGGTGTGTTTCATAGAGAATATCATGTGTACCAAAAATTTTAATTACACAGAAAGCTCCTCTAGCGTACTCTAGAAAACGATTGTGCTAATGCATCAATCATTGGTTATTGTGCCAAGTTCCTCCATAACACATTGTTTACGCTAAAATATGCCATGTAATAAAAACCGATTATAGTCCCACAGCCACCAAAATTAATACATTAGTTATTAGTTTAGCAAATCACTTCAGAGAAGACATTTTTGCAGCACTATATAATGAATAAGAAAAGATTACTTCACAAAATGGGTTATATGCAAGGCACCTGAAAACCGAAAATTAATTAATCCAACTTGGTCATTAATTTATACACTCAACAATAAAAAATAGCTGAAGTATAGCATATCTACTTGATTGAATACTTATTTAATTATGTAATTGTTTAACTACATATGAGAAGACTACCTTGACTAGCAAATATTAATAGCAGTAATAAAACAAACACTGTACAATTATATGGAAATATAAACAAATAGAAAAATATTAGAATATAGAAAAGAATCTTGTGTATTTGAGAAGTAAGCATATAAAAATACATTCCTTTTTTGTAAAATACCTTTTTTATGTTTTTATACTAATATTTAAATAAAATTAATATTAAAAAGGTATTTATGTAGGATGACAGATATTCACACTTGAGTTTGATTAAGTTTCATAGCATTAGGCCAATTAATCAATGTAGATAAAGTTATATATTTTTTTACGGTTATGTAGAAAATTACAAAGATACCTTCCTCTAGCTAAAAACCACGCCAAACCCATTGCCATCGAGTGGATTCTGATTCATGGGGACCCCATAAGTTACAGAGTGGAACTGTGCTCCGTATTGTTTTCTTGGCTGTGATCTTTAAGGAAGCTTTTCTTCCACTGTGCCACTGGGTGTGTTCGAACCACCAACCTTGTAGTTAGTTCAGCACATTAACCATCTGTGCACCCAAGGACCTCCATCTTCGAAAGGAGAGAACAAATTTTTCTTTTAAGCAATAATAGGTAGCAGTAATTTATAATATATTTGGTGAGGGTAAATAAAACATAATTAATTCAACTTTGTTTTTTCAACTCCTAGAATACAGGTTTGCTATAAGGGATGGGGAAATTAAGGTATAGAAAAAAACTTTCATTTTAGCTTTTAGCCTCTGTAAGTTATTTTTATCCCCTTTAATAGACAAAACCCCCAGTGCCGTCGAGTCGATTCTGACTCATAGCGACCCTATAGGACAGAGTAGAACTGCCCCGCGGAGTTTCCAAGGAGCGCCTGGTGGATTTGAACTGCCAACCCTTTGGTTCCTTTTCATGGACAAAACAAACTAACAAACAAACACCTGAGGAGCATAATTAACCTTTCCAAATTCACATGAAAGAGATGGTATTCTGTAATTCTAGAGGCCATTTTGTCACAACGAAAGGACATAACAAAATTTTCTAAAATAAAGGAAATAACAGAGAGTTGTCTTTACAAAGCTGACAAAATTCATCCCCACAAAAATATATCATTATGCATGGTGCAATGGTTAAGTGTTTGGCTATTAACCAAAAGGTCAGTGGTTCAAACCTACCAGCCACTCCACATGGGAGAAGACCTGGCAATCTGCTCCAGAAAGGTTACATACTGGAAAACTTCATGGGGCAGTTCTACTCTCTCCTATAGGGTCACTGTGAGCTGGAATTGACTCAACAGCACGCAACAACAGCAGCAATCGGTGCATGTAAAAATAGCGATCACCTGTGCCTCAGGTCACTATGAATCAGAATCGATTTGAGGGCAATGGGTTTGGTTTTAGGTTTTGGTATCTCAGGTTGATATACAAACAATAGACTCAGGGTTTTTTTGTTGTTGTTTTTCAATTTTCAAAAGCAGCCATCTGTCTACCAGGTATCATTTTTATATTAATACACTACTTGGAAGTTCTTCACATGAATGGCCTTTTTTATGGTTCATTAAACTGTGTCTTAAAAGTTTCAATACATTGACTTCCAATTTCATTTCTTTATTTTAACAGACTATAGTTTTAGTTTTAGGTGGCAGGAAAATTATGCAGAAAGTAGAGTGAGTGTCCATATACCCCCTGTCTCAGGCCCCCTCTTTTGTTAATATTGGCACATTACTAACAAAAGTCCGTAATTTACACCAGTATTAACTCTGTTCTATAGCTATATTGGTTTTGACATCTGTATCATGTCATGTATTCACCATTACAATAGCTTACAGAATAGTTTCACGCCCCTAAAAAATCCCCTGCTCTCCAACTATTGATTTCCTTGCCACCTAGACCACTGGCACCCATCAATCTTTTCACTATCTCTATAGTTCTGCGTGTTCCAGGATGTCATATACACCTACTTATTATCTCATTATCTGACATTTCAGATTTAGGACAATAGTAAAAAAAATTACTTAAATCTCCTTAAAGTCAAGTAAGGACCCATGTGTTTTGAGTGGGAGGATGCCTCGATCCCTCCCATTCCACATCTCTCCTCTCCCCAGTCTTGGATGTAAGTAAAGTTAAAAAAGCAAAAATAAAAATAAAATTTAGACACCAGAACCTCTAGCCATTAACACGGATACCTGCTCCGTGGTCTCTCCAGAATCTGCCAGGTTTGCAGGCTGGTGGCTGCCTCTCTGAGCAGAGTTGAGACCTGGGGCCTGGAGTCTTGAAGAAGGTGGCAGAGGGGAGCGGACAGGACATGAGGCAGTCACTTCCCTGCAAACCCTCAGATCTGCCTTTTGCAGGCTTGGGGGCACTGTGGCTAGTGGGATGTGGTCCCCGGTAGGTGGCCATTTCCGTGAAGAGCAAGAACTCTGTGTGGTCAGGAAAGGGCGGGTCACCTCTTGGCTGCAAATCCTGACCCAATCAGCTCTGCTTGTGGTTTAAAATGGCCCAGGCTGACCAGCCTGCAGTACATTGTGTGGAGCTGTGGAGGGCAGATACCGGGGAGGGAGCTTACCCATGGGGCCACCTCCGAAACGACTCTTGGGCCCTGAGGAGCATTTGGTATCTGTAGTTTCCCATAACGCAGATTTGACATAAAGACCTTGTCTTTAGAACCTAACCTTGTCGATAAGTGAGGAGTGAGTGTATTTGAAATCATGCAGCATGCTGTCTTTTCACACTGGTTTCTTTTTCCTAGCAATACACATTTACATTTCCTCAATGTTTTCTTTCATGATTTTACCGCCCATTTCTTTATATTGATGAATATAAACATGAACTTCATTGTATAGAGTATAGAATTTGTTTATCCGCTTATCGATTGAAGAGCATTTTGGTTGCTTCTAATTTGGGGCATTTACAATTAAAGCTACTATAAATATGTGTGTGCAGGTTTTTGCGTGGACATGTTTTCAAACCATTGGTAAGTACCTAGGGGTTCAATTCCCGGATCATATGGTAAGCTTATATTTAGCTCTGTAAGACGCCGCTGGACTGTTTTCCGAAGTGGCATTATCATTACACGTTCTTATCAGCAAATAAATGAGAGTTCCTGCTACTCCACATCCTCACCAGCATTTAGTGTTGTCAATATTTTGGATTTTAGTCATTCTAATAGGTCTGCCCTGGTGGCGTAGTGGTTAAGTGCAATGACTGTTAACCTAGATGTCGGCAGTTCGAATCTACCAGGCGGTCCTTGGAAACTCTACGGGGCAGTTCCACCCTGTCCTATAGGGCCACTATGAGTCGGAATCCACGGCAGCGGGTTTGGTTTTTGTTTGGTTTGGTGATAGGTCTGCAGTGGTGTCTCTTTTTCTGTTGTTGTTTGAACTTGCAGCTCCCAAATGACATGATATTGAGCATCTTTTTATGTGTTTGTTTGATAGCTTTATAACTTCACTGAACAGTATGTTCAAATCTTTCCCTTAGTTTTTAGTTTGGTTGTTTGTTTTCTTGTTGTTGGTTTTTAAGTGTTCTTCACATATTTTGGATACAAGTTCTTTATCATATATGTGTTTTGCAAATTATTTTCTCCCAATCTGCAGCTTGTCTTTTGTTCTCTTAACAGTGTCTTTCGCAGAGTAGGAGTTTTCTTTTCAATGAAGTCCAGCTATTTTTTTTTTCTTTCATGTATGACATTTTGATGCCATATTTAAAGCGTTATTACCAAACCCAGGGTTACCTGAATTTTCTTCTGTTATATTCTAGAAGTTGAATTGTTTTACATTTTACAAATCAGTCTATGATCCATTTTGACTTAGTATTTGTGAGAGACGTAAAATCTGTGTCTAGATTCACTTTTTTGGTATGTGTAAGTCCACTTACATCTCTATTTTTTTTTCCAAGATTCCCTTTAGTATTGTACATTTAAAAATCATATAATTGAGTATACAGGTAAAAGACAGTTTAAGTAGCTGATTGGCATTAAGATGAATTACAATAACATTTCATGATACAATTTACTTGTGTTTTAAGGTAGCTGATCTCACTTTTTCTGCTCTTTCTCATGCCTCTGTCCACAATTATTCTATTACCCTTGTATCCCCTTTCCATTTTTGCCTTCAGCTAGACCTGTCTCCTGTCATGTGCCATGTCTCATTTCCTTATTCTCTGTGACAACATCTCTCTCATTATAAAGGTGCTCTGACTGTGCAATGGTTAAGTGCTGGATTGCTAACCAAAAAGTCTGTGGTTTGAACTTACCGGAGGTTCTGCAGGAGAAAAGACTTGATGACCTGCTCCAGTAAAGACTTCAGGCTAGGAAACTCTACTGGACACTTCTACCTTGTTATCATTAAGAGTTGGAATTGACTCAAAGGCACACAACAATAGCAACCTCATTTTAAGGTTGAGGTTATACTTTTGGAGGAAAGCCATCTGATTACGCAAATTGGACCCAAGCTGAAAACTATTTTTATTTTACGCACTTATAATTTTTAATAAAAATACACTTCCAATTAGAAACTTTCCAGGTTGAGTGACAAAGGAAAGTTTTCTTTTCATATGAATGAGGTAGTTAGGATATTGTTATTAGCCACTGTCATAGCGAAGCACCAGTTTTACACTCTGTTAGATATGAAAGCAAAGAGTTTTATTGAAAAGTAGGGAGATTCAAGAATCAGTAGACATACTAGCATCTAAGCAGGGTACGATAGTATTCCAAATTGCAAGAAGAGAGTGAAGTTTTTATCTGGTGGGGTTAACGAAGGACTACGTGCTTGCAGGCACAAGGAGGACATGACAAAAAGCTGCAAAGGGGGTTGTTAAACTATGGTCCTTCTTAAAATTATCATTTCTATTTCCTAACCTCCTGGATCATTTTGACTGAGGCATTCCTCTTGGATCAAGCTGTGCAAACACTCTCGACAGACATCTTTTATCGAACAATTCCTTGGTGGCATAGTTTTAAACATCAGGGCAATACGCTAGCCACCACAGTATGACAGATGGATGAGTGCTGGGTGCTGGAGATTAGATAGATAGATGATAGACAGATAGACAGACAGACAGACAGATAGATAGATAGATGATTGACAGATAAACCAAACCAAACCCAGTGCTGTCGAGTTGATTCCAACTCATAGCATCCCTATAGCACAGAGTAGAACTGCCCCATAGAGTTTCCAAGGAGCACCTGGCAGGTTTGAACTGCGGACCCTTTGGTTAGCAGCCATAGCACTTAACCACTACGCCACCAGGTTTTCCGATTGATAGATAGATAGAGATATATATAAAGCCATTGCCTTTGAGTTGATTCCAACTCATAGTGACCCTATAGGACAGAGTAGAACTGGCCCGTAAGGTTCGGCTGGTGGAGTCAAACTGCCAACCTTTTGATTAGCAGCAGAGCTACCAGGGCTACACACACACACACACACCACACACACACACACACACACATATATGTATAACCAAACCCACTGCCGTTGAGTCGATTCCGACTCATAGCAAACCTATATGACAGAGTAGAACTGCCCGATAGAGTTTCCAAGGAATGCCTGGCAGATTTGAACTACCGACCTCCTGGTTAGCAGCCATAGCACTTAACCACTACTCCACCAGGGTTTCCACATAGATATATGTATATATATGTGTCATGTTCATACACATTCTGTTGTTGCTAGGTGCCATTGAGTCAGTTCTAACTCATAGTGACCCAAGGTACTACAGAATGAAACACTGCTCGGTCATGTGCTATGCTCACAATTGTTCTTATGCTTCAGCCCAGTGTCGCAGTCACTGTGTCAATCCATCTCCTTGAGGGTCTTCTTCTTTTTTGCTGACACTGTTATATTGTAGTTATAACATATAACTTTAATTACTAGTATAAAATATATATGAAATACAACCTACAATGCAATTTTCAAATATTCAATACGGTAAACATAAAATTTTATGGAGGAGTACAATGAATGCAAACATAGTAGCACTCTAGAAATACTTTCAACTTTTATAGTTTGACTTTTTTTAATTAAAAATAAATGTGGCAGATATAATAAGAAATGTAGCTCTTCCAAAAATACTCCTTTCTCAAATATAATATAGTAATTATTATAGGCAGGGAACTAAAGTAAATGGGAATATGTTGAGGATGTTCTCTACAAAAGAGAAAAAAATATACAGAGTGAACAGAGCATTCACCTTGTAAGGACTTTTAGCAAACAAAATCAAAAAGCTTATAAATACTGAAGGGCATGCTTTTAGGAGACAACAAGGAACAAGAAACATGAGGTGAATTTTAAAGGGTAATATACTCTATAGAACTGAGAGTTGTAAGCCATTATCTAAGAAGAAATAAAAAAATCCTTTAGCAAAAAATTTATCTACATTCGAAATGCAAATAAGAATTGGAATTGAACTGGTGAAAGACTTAATAATGAAACAAAAAAAGGACAGGAGAATTGCTGTTTTAGAAATTAGCTAATGTTCACCTAAATTGCTGCATCTAGTATTGGTCATCCTAACTTTAGAATAATATCATTTTAAAAGATTTTTCATCTACTAGCCATAATGAATGCTGAATCATTGATTCATTCTGTAAAGGAATAGCCATGAATATTTAGCTAAATGAGGAGCTGCTTGGAGGGGAGGAAGGGAGCAGAAAGGTTTATTTCACTGAAAATAGATTGTTCTTATTCACTTTATTCATCAAGGCTACAGTACTTTCTCTCTCTCTTTTTTTTTTTTTTTTTGTATATACTGTGCCATATTGAAGTAGTTAGAAATGTCAGAGAAAATGGGGACTAGGATATATATGTAGCAATGAACGGCATATGGATTGCATTGTGGCCTCACTCATCACCAGATGTGGTTAGAAAGCAACTGCTAATTTACCTTTTCGTATCAGATTAAATAGCCATTAAATATTCGGTAAAAACTCCTGGTAAATGGCAGTAAGAAAAACATCCTTTGAATGACTTTGATTTGTATTCCCTGTTGTCTCTGAGAGCTTCACAAACTCCTGGCATTCATCCCTAACAGATGTCCTAACCCTCGGGGAATTTCAAGAGCCTGCTATACTATCATGCACCCTGTGAAGGTTAAAATAGTTTGTATTGCTAACTGATTTCCTTCTGTTTTATTGATACCTGGCTCAAATTCTTTCTAGAACAGAAGACCAAATATATAAATTGTTTAGATATAACATCATATGATAGAGGATAGATAGGTAGACAGGTATGTAGGTAGGTAGGTAGATAAGTAGGTAGGTAAGTAGATAGATGGTTGACAAATAAAGTAGATAATTGATAGGCAGTCAGGCTATGGTCTCACACACAAACACTTAAATATATACTTATAAATAAGTCTTCTCAAAAGCATTAAAAATACATTATTATCTAAGGCCAGTTAGCTTTGAGTTAAAGTAGGCTTTTTAAATTTAAAATAATGTCTTCATTATGTTTGATTCAACTACAATTTGCCCAATGTAAATGCCCAAAAAGTAAAACCAAGACAACAAAAAAAAAAAATGAGTGCTGTTGTTAGTTACCTTCAAGTCACTTCTGATCATGGTGACACACGTGATAGAGCAAACTGCTCCCTGGGGTTTTCAAGTTTGCAAGGTTGTGATTTTCAGAAGAAGATCAACAGGCCTATATTCTGAGATGCTTCTGGGTAGGTTCTAACGGGCAACCTTTCAGCTAGTAGTTGAGCTCTTAAATGTTTGTGCCACCCAGGGACTTCGATAAACAAATGAATGAGTGAGTGAATAAATGAATGAATGACTGACTAAAGTGTTTTAAATTTCAAATGATGATATCATAGATTTTTTGCAAAAGGGCCCAACAGTCCACTGATTTAGCAATCAATTGCCATGATTTTATATTTCAAGTTGGGCAGAGGAGCTTGTAACATGTGTTTGGTTTTGAATGGGTGTACCTACTTATGACCAATAGTTTTCATGAAAGTCAAAAAAATGATTAATCAATAAAGATTTTTCTTCAAATATATAGCAAAAATTTAACAGAGGTTGGAATTTAAAGAAAAGGAATTATCACAAGATATTTGTTTAAAGCCACATCATAAATACAGTTATTAGATTAGATTTCATTTTGCCTTATTAAGAGAATTAAAAAAAAGCAAACAGAAAAGTAATTCATGAATATTTTAGCTCCACTGACACTAAGATAAATTATTTCTTAGACATTATTAAGCAGCACAGAGATTGTGAGACTGTTCAATGAGAGCCTGTAATTCAGGAGAGAGGTCCAGTTTAAAAGTAAGCGTTTGAGAATTATCAGCATTTAGATGATGTTTGTTTAAATCCATGATATTAGATAAGATCATGGAGGGAATTACAGTAAATAAAGATACACGGAGAGAGAAAAAGAACCCTGGGGCTCTCCAAGTTTAGGGAAAAAGCTGATGTGAAGAAAAAGTACCCGGAAAGTTAGGGATGATCAGACAAGTATTCATTCCGTAAGTCAAGTGCAGAGCAGTTTTCAAAAGAGAGTAATCAACTAAATTAATGATTTCTTACAGGTCAAATAAAATGAGATAAAAAACAATCATTAAATTTAGCAACTCAGAGTTAATGGTGACTTTTGCTTGGGTGGGGGGTGGCAGGCCAAATTTATTAAAGTGGGTTTAGTAGAAAATAGCGTGAGAAAAGTTGGAATTGAGAGATTATAGGTAACTCTGCAAAGAAATGCTGCAGAAGCTGACAAAGTAACTAGGGTCAAAAGGAAGTCTGTTTCTCTTTTCTCCTTTGAGATGAGAAAAAAAAACACTGGTTACAATATATCAGTAGTGAGGGCACAGTTGATGATGAAGGCGAGACAATACAAGAGGATGATTTTGGATCAATTCAATTAAGTAAGTTTAGATGGAAACCAGGTAATGAAAAACCTGTGGGAGTTGGAATTCAATGGAACTGCCTAGTTTTTCCAGATTTTTCATGTTTTCCACCTTTGACAGGGTATAGTCTTAACAGTTTTCTATTTTTCTCTCTTAGTGGGAAATATCTGGGCTTTCCTTTTCAGACAAGTTCCTGTTTTACACAGGTTCTGGCTTTCACAAGTTTTGCTGTACCTCCAATATTCTCAGTGAAAAAAGAAATAAGGCTGGCATTTGAGAGTGAGAATGGAGAAAGAAACTTCTGGGAATTAAGTGAAAAAATATGAAATGCAAACGGGACCAACTGAGAAATGAATATCAGCATCTCTAATGTTGAGCAATAAGGGCTCATTTAAAATAGCAGTCCTGTATTTAAGTTTCTAGTGTTGTTCAGCAGTACTGTCATAAGCATGGATTGGATGGGGAAAAAAAAAAAAACGGATTTAAGTAAGATGGTAGTTTCACCATGAAACTATGAAGAACTAAGATGAGGAAAGGGTGGTAATGCATATTCATGAGAATTATTTAAGCTGAAAAAGTTATCGAGGGTTGATGTTCAGTGAAAATTGGATTGAAGAACCCAGTGAAGTCAAAGGATTGTTGAAAGTGAGGTAAACGAGGAGGAGGTAACGACTATAGAGTGCAAAGCTTGCAACTGAGCTATGGAGAAGTTACAGTTTTGGTAAGGAAAAGGAAATGGCAATAGAAGTGAGAAATTAAGCAGGGTAGAGAAGCAGATTGTTGGAAGGGAGAAGCTCAAGAAACTGAGAGTTCTAGACATTGAACATTTCACCTATATGGGTCTTAAAGTTGATTAAAAGAAAAAATACAGAGTGACAGTGAACTAGATTGTCTTTTACTGATGATATGATATGTAATTTAAATATGTAATCATATTTAAAAAATAAAAGTTGAAGCTAAATTAGGGTTTGCAACTTGTCAGAGGTCATGTAATTTGTAAACTGTAAAATATATGATTTTCTGAAGAGAAGCAACACAGTTTCTCCACTTTTAAAATAACTATAACATAATGAACACTATTTTTGTATGGGGAATAAAGTTTATTCATTAAAAAAAGGTCAGACAAATAAAAACCGTAAAATTTTCATCTACATTAATAGTGTATTAAGCTAATTTGGAAAATATTAGTAACTAATATTTGAGATATTACTTTCTGAATAATTACATTATTATAGAAAGGTATGTTGTTAGTATTTAAAATTCTTTCAACTTATAAATGTTTTATTCAAATAAATAATAAACACAATGGAAGTGTACAAAATTGAAATAATTTACAAAACATAAGCACTTTATGAATTCATGCCCTTATATAACTCAAGAAAATGTCACTTAAAAATTAATATTTTATTCTAATTAAAATTAACAGTTTACTTTGAGCAAAATGAATTATTGAGTGCATGGATTAGGCAAAATGGCACATCACTGAAAGATTCATCAAGTATTCTCACTACTAGCCTTTGGAGGAATGAAACATTCAGTGAGTAGAACAAAAAACCACACTTAAAATAAGACTTTTTTTTCCATACACTGGGAGGAATATGTCCATTTAACATAAATTTCAAGTAGTGCATTCAGTCTTTTTTTTTTTAAGTTGTAAGATTGTAGAAAAATTGAACGTTTGAACGTTTTGTGAAGTTAGATGACTGTTATATATTCGCTAGGGATGTGAGACTTAGTGAATTGCATATGTTAAACACATTTTTAATAAAGTCTTATTACTTATTAGGCAATTATAACCAAATTCAATGAACATATACTGTCATAAAGTCTACAACGAACTCACTCTCTTTAGTAGACAAACAATGGTCACATATAATATGGCAAGGCTCAGTTTCCGGTTTTGACACTGGCTAGTTTTGTAATCCTCTCCTTACTGAGCTGAAAGTTACTCACTAATAAAATGGTAGGATGGTAGAGATCAATACATGTCATTAATAAATTTCCACTCCAACATTCCATGAACAATTAAGACATAAGCAGATTTCAAATACTCTTCATTGTGCTTAAATTTTTTTAAAGCATTAATATTAATCTTTGTTTACAACATTAGTGAATCAAAAGCAATTGTTCTAAAAAAATTGAAGTTACAAGAGGTTAGAAATTACTGTTTTGAAAAAGTTTGGTGATATTTCTGAACCCTCCAGTAAAATGGAGAATACAAGGAAGTAAATCATTAACCACTGTCCTTCAGAGAGTTACAGCAATGAAAGGGACATACAGTTACCTTCAGGTAAAGTATCAAACTTGACACATAGGCTCAATATACACTATTATGTATTTAAATGTAACCATTAAAACCTTGATTTTTTAAAAATATCTGAAGGCTTCTTATTGAAATTTTTATTCTGTTACCATTTAGCACAGAGAAACTGGGAGCATCAAATATTTATTTTGTGTACTATAGATTACCTTTGATGAAATCACATTTGTGACTTTTCCATGCCTGTACAAAATTTAACTATACACTGTTTAAAAAAGAAAAAAAATTATATATTCTTAATATTTAAAAAGAGAGGAAAACATACTAAGGTTATTGACTAAGCTGAAAGAAATATGGGGTTTTAAGAAGTCAGATTAAATAGTATCTACATACATAAACACTCCCTAACAAATTTACACTTGGACACATTTGTTAATCTCCACGAAAAAAAGGAAAACTGAAGAAAAATTGACACTGTCAAATGTGGTGTTGGTGAATAATATTGAATACACCATGACAACTGGAAGAAGGAACAAATCAGTCTCAGAGCAAGTACAGCCAGAATGCTCCTTAAAATCAAGGATGGTGAGACTTCATCTCATTTACTTTGGACATGTCATCAGGTGGTACCAATTTCTTGGTAAACAACGTCATGATTGGTAAAGTCAAGTCAGCAAAAAAAGAGGGAAACTCAATAAGATGGATTGACACCATGGGCTCAAACTAAAGGATTGTGAGTATGGTGCAGGCATGGGCACTGTTTCATTCAGTTTTACATAAGGTTACTGTGAGTCAGAGCTGACTGAAAGCACTTAACAACAACAATTTATTCATTTTACCTCATAACCATAACATAGGAATCTCTGGGTGGCACAAATAGTTAATCCCCTCACTACTAGCCAAAGTTTGGTAGTTCACACCCACCCAGAGATGCCTCAGAAGACAGACCTCAGGATCTGCTTCCGAAAGGTCACAGCTTTGAAAACCTTATGGAACATTTCTAGTCTGACACACAGGGAATTACCATGAGTCAGAATTAACTCAATAGCAACTAATGAGGACAACAACAACCATAACGTAAACCGAAATTTTAGCTTTATGACGACTAGTACTTCCCTATCACATTCAAAGTCTAAAAAATAATCAAAATTGTCACTGACAGTGATTTGCTATAATGGTTTGTACTACAATAAAATTTGGGGCAAGATTCTATCAGCCTTATCAATATTTTCCAAAATATTCTATTACAAACATGATTCATATTGTTTCATATTATAGAATGTCACTTCAAGAAAGAACATCAGAAAACAGAATACTTTGAAAGACAATAAAAAAAAATGTGGGAATGACAAATTCTGCTGTCATTTTTACTAATCTAGGTTCAACATAGCATCAAAAACACAACATTAGATATTAACTTTCCAGCTTTATTAAATTTTGACAAATTTAATTAAAAGGTGCTTTAAGCCTCACACATTTTAGGAATTAGTGAGAAATTAGGACATGCATGTTTTATGACACAAATTGGCAAATTGCTTATCTTGGTAACCTTTTTCTTTCATGTTTCATGTATTCATAGATTTAACCATGATAGAGTGTACATTAAACAAGTATTACAGTAGTTTTGCATTAAAACTTTGCCTTTCATCCCTTTGTCCTTTAGTCTATTTTTTTTAAATGATTAAATTATCCATCTCCTTCTTACTTCAAACTGATTATGCTATTATTCAAAATAATATGGTTCTCCCCAAATTTAAAGGGTATAAAGGATATTGACAACAAGGCACTGTATCTTTGAAAATGGTCCCTTTTGAAATTAGCTAAGGTCTTAAATTCTCTGAGCTCCCACTTAATGACAAAGGAGTGTATTCTACTAGGATATGTTTAAATGAAGCAGAACAATTTTCTTTTGACCATACTAGTTAGGAAAGTGGAATCCATATTGTATAATGCATATTTCTACTTTAAAATGTAAAAGTATAACAATGAAAATGCATAATTTCTTACTGACGCTGGATATAAATGTAGAAAGCAAGAACTATATACACAAATATATCATCAATTAATGGAAAGTCATGTCATTACTTGGAATATATCAGATTTAAGGTAGGCCAACCAAAGGATAACATTGACAAAAATGAAACAACAAAACTTCTGTTTGTACAACAACAAAAACACTCATACATGTTTGTATAATTCTATAGAAATGTGAACTGAAGAAAAAAAATGATTAATATTGTTAACTTCAGTGGAATGAGAATTAGAGGCCGATTTTCTTACCCTTGTTTGTTCCACTAGAGCCAAACTAATCTGAAAAAAAAAAAAGAAGAAGAAGAAGAAAAAAAATTCAATACCCTTTCTTGATAAAAAACTCTAAAGAAGATTGGAATAAAAGGGAAATTGCTCAGTATGATTCAGGGCACAAATGAAAAGCCAACAGCCAACATTATACTTAACGGAGAAAGACTGAGAGCTTTCCCCTTGGAACCAGGAAAAAAAAACAAGATATCCAAATAGGAAAGAAGAATTAAAAATTTCTCTATCCGTGAATGATACAATCCTACACACAGAAAATCCCAGAATCTACTAGAAAGCTTATATAGTTAATAAAGGAATTTAGCAAAGTTGCAGGGTACAAGGTCAATAAACAAAAATAGTTGAGTTGTTATACACAAGCAATGAGAAATATGAAAAGGAAATTAAGGAAAGAATTCCATTTTCAATGGCATCCAAGAGAAAAAAAACAGGTATAAATCCAACCAGGAACTTGAAGGGCTTATACAATAAAAACTATAAAACTCTGCTGAAAAAAAGATTAAAGAAGATTTAAATAAATGGAGAGATGTTCCACGTTCATGAATTGAAGAGTTAATATTGCTAAGATGTCAATAATAGCCAAAGCTATGTATAGATTCAGTGCAACCTGATCAAAATTCCAACACCTTCTTTACAGAAATAGAAAAGCCAATCCTCAACTTTATAGGGAATGGCAAGAGGCTCCAGATAGCTAATGTTGAAAGAGAAGGACAAAGTAGGAGGACACACACTTTCTGATTTTAAAACATACTGTTCATCTACAGTAATTGAAACAGCCTGGTACTGGTATAACAATAGACTCATAGACCAATGGAATAGAACTAAGGCACAGAAGTAAACCCACACATCTACGGTCAACTGATTTTTGACAAGGATGTTAAGTCCATTAGATGGTGAAAGAAGAGCCTCTTCAATAAATGATGCTGGGAAAACTGGATTTCCACATGTAGAAAAACGAAGCAGGATCCATGCCTCACACCATACACAAAAACAAATTCAAAATGGATGAAGGATTCATATGCACAAACTAAAACCATAAAATTAAAAAATGAATTATCTAGTATAATAACAAATAACAGCAAAAAAACGAAAACAGCAAAAGATAAAATAAATAAATGTGACCTGATAACAATTAAACATTTTTGTTTATAAAAAGACTTTACAAAAAAAGTAAAAAAAACAAGTTCCCAACTGACAGAATGTCTTCGGAAACCATATATTCTACAAGATCTTAATAATCAAAATATATATAAAATTTTGACACCATAACAACAAAAAGACAAATAATCCAATCATAAAATGGGTAAAGTACTTGAATGCACATTTTACCAAAGAGGACATTCAAATGGCCACCAAACACATGAAAAGGTCCTTAGTCTCAGATGCAAATAAAAATCACAATGAGATACCATTTCAATCCCCAATACATGAATAAAAAAATAGATAAAAGTAAAACAAAAACAGAAAACAACAAATGTTGGCGAGGATGTGGGGAAATTGGAACCGTTACCCACTGCTGGTGGGAATGCAAATTGGTACAGCTGTTGCAGAAAACAGTGTCGAAGTTCCACAAAAAACTAAAGTTAAAACTACCATATGATCCAGCAGTTCCATTCCTAGATGTAGAACCAAAAGGCTTGAAAGCAGAGACTCAGAGACTTGTATACCAATATACACTGCAGCTCTTTTAGAAACAACCTAAATGCCAGTTCGATGTAATACTACACAGCCAGTGGGAGACATGAAGTCTTGATACATGCTACAATATGCATGGAGCTGGAAGGCATACTACTGAGTGAAACAAGTCAGTTACGAAAGGACAAACATTGTATGGCTTCATTTATATAAAAAATAAGAAAAGACAAATATATAGAGAGCAAAGTTTATTAGTGGTTACCAGGGAAGGGAAGGAGGGGGAAAAAGGGGTTAATGGTGATGGAAATATTACACTGAATAAGGGCAGAGTTACACAGACGATTGTTGTAATTGCTGTCAGTAAGTTGTAAACCTATGAAAATTTGAACTGGCAAAAGTTGTGTGTTAGATGTATTTACAAAAAAGACCAAAAATGAAATAAAATAAAATAGTAGTAGCTTCTGAGGCTGATTATGTACAACTAAAAACCTCATGGGATATGGTTTCTTGGTTTGGAGTTTTAGGGTCATGATTCATTGCACATTCAGTTAATTGGCCGCATAACATGTTTAGTACCTCTGTTCAACCTCCTAGTTCAACGCATAGTGCCTGGGGTCTTAAAAACTTGAAAGCAGCCACCCAAGGCACAAAAATTGGTCTCTATTTGCCTAGAACAACAGTGAAATAAGAAGAGTCAACAACAGGAGGAGGATATGGAATGTGTGGTTAATTGCCTCCATGAACAACTGCCTCTTTTGCCATGAGACCAGAAGAACTATATGGTGCCTGGCTACCATTACCAAGCTTTTTTTTTTTTGTGTGTGTGTGTATGTGTGTGTGTGCTTTAGGTAAAAGTTTACAGCTCAAGTTAGTTTCTCATACAAAATTTATACATCTATTGTTACGCGATACTAGTTGCAATCCCTATAATGTGACAGCACACTCCCCCTTTCCACCCCAGACTTCCCATGTCCTCCTAACCAGCTTCTGTCCTTTTCTGCCTTCACATCCTGCCTCCAGACAGGAACCACCCATTTGGTCTCATGTATCTGCTTGAAGTAAGAAGCACAATTTTCATGAGTATTATTTTATGTTTTATAGTCCAGTCTAATCTTTGCCTGAAGAGTTGGCTTCCGGAATGGTTTTAATTCTGGGTTAACAGAGCATCCGAGGGCCATGGCTTTGAAGGTTCCTCCAGTCTCAGTCAGGCTGTTAACTCTGGTCTATTTATGTACACCCCACATTTCTCCTGCTCTGTCAGGGACTCTCTGTTATGGTCCCTGTCAGGGTAGTCATTGCTGGTAGCCGGGCAACATCTAGTTCTTCTGGCCTAAGGCTGATGTTGTCTCTGGTTTATGTGGCCCTTTTGTCTGATGGGGTGATATTTTCCTTGTGTCTTTGGTGTACTTCATTCTCCTTTGCTCCAAGTGGGTTGGGACAAACTGATGCATCTTAGATGGCTGCTCGCAAATTTTTAAGACCCCATACACCACTCACCAAAGTGGGATGCAGAACACTTTCTTCATACACTTTGATATGCCAATTGACCTAGATGTCTTGCAAAACTCTGGTTCCCCGATCCCAACCCCTGCCACTCTGTCCCTCGAAGTGTTTGGTTGTGTCCAGGAAACTTCTTAGCTTTTGACTTAGTCCAGTGGTGTGACTTCCTCTGTATCGTATGTTGTCCTTCCCTTCACCTAAGATGATACCTGTCTGCTATGTAGTTAATTTTTTTTTTTTTTTTTTTTTATGTAGTTAGTGAATTCTTCTCTTCTTCCCTCCCCCACACTGGTAACCATCAGAAAATGTTTTCTACTGTGTTTAAACCTTGAGTTCTTATAATTGTGGTCTCATACAATATTTGTCCTTTTGCAACTGACTAATTTTTGGGGGGGTTTAATTTCACTTATCATAATGCCTTCCAGATTCATTCATGTTGTGAGATATCTCACAGATTCATCGTTGTTGTTTATCGCTGCATGGTATTCTGTGGTGTGAATATACCATAATTTGTTTATCCATTCGTCTATTGATGGGCACCTAGGTTGTTTCCATCGTCTTGCTATTGTGAATAGTGCCGCAATGAACATGGGTGTGCATATATCTATTTGTGTGATGGCTCTTATTTCTCTAGGATATATTCCAAGGAGTGGGATTGCTGGATCATTTGGTACTTCTCTTTCTGGCTTTTTAAGGAAGTGCCAAATCAATTTCCAAAGTGGTTGTACCATTTTACATTCCCACCAGCAGCATATAAGAGTTCCAGTCTCTCTACAACCTCTCCAACATTTATCATTTTGTGTTTTTTGAATTAGTGCTAGCTTTGTTGGGGTGAGATGGTATCTCATTGTAGTTTTGATTTGCATTTCTCTAATGGGTAATGGGAAACCCTGGTGGCATAGTGGTTAAGTGCCATGGCTGCTAACCAAGAGGTCAGCAGTTCAAATCCACCAGGCACTCCTTGGAAACTTTGTGGGGCACTTCTACTCTGTCCTATAGGTCACTATGAGTCGGAATCGACTCAAAGGCTGGGTTTGGGTTTGGTTTGGTGATGGACAATTTCCTCATGTATCTGTTAGCCACCTGAATGTCTTCTTTGGTAAAGTGTCTGTTCATATGTTTGCCCATTTTTAATTGGGTTATTTGTCTTTTTGTTGCTGAGGTCTTGCAATATCTTATAGATTTTAGAGATTAGACCTTGATGAGATATATCATAGTCAAAAGTATTTTCCCAATCTGTGGGTTATCTTTTTACTCTCTTGGTGAAGTCTTTTGATGAGCATAAGTGTTTGATTTTTAGGAGCTCCCAGTTATCTAGTTTTTTCCTGGTGTTTGTGCATTGTTAGTAGTAATGTTTTATACTCTGTTTATGCTATACATCAGGGCTCCTAGTGTCCCTATTTTTTCTTCCATGATCTTTATTGTTTTATATTTTATATTTAGGTCTTTGATACATTTTGAGTTAGTTTTTGTACTTGACATGAGATATGAGTCTTGTTTCATTTCTTTGCAGGTGGATACCCAATTATGCCAGCACCATTTGTTAAAGAGACTGCCTTTTTCCCATTTAATGGACTTTGGGCCTTTGTCAAATAGCTGCTCATAGGTGAATGAATTTACATCTGGATTCTCAATTCTGTTCCACCAGTCTATTAATCTTTTTTACCAGTACTATTTTCACTACTGTGGCGGTATGATAGGTTCTAAAATCAGGTAGACTGAGGCCTCCCACTTTGTTCTTCTTCTTCAGTAATGATTTGCTTATCCAAGGCCTCTTTCCGTTCCATATAAAGTTAGTAATTACTCCATCTCATTAAAAATTGTTGTTGGAATTTGTATCAGGATTGCATTGTATCTGTAGATCGCTTTGGATTGAATCGACATTTTCCCAATGTTGAGCCTTCCTATACATGAGCAAGGTACATTTTTCCACTTATGTAGGTCTCTTTTGGTTTCTTGCAGGAGTGTCTTGTAGTTATCTTTGTATAGGCCTTTTGTGCCTCTGGTTAGATTTATTCCTAAGTATTTTATCTTCCTGGGGGCTATTGTGAATGGTATTGATGCGATGATTTCCTTTTTGAAGTTCTCTTTGTTGGTATAGAGGAATCCAACTGATTTTTGTATATTTATCTTGTATCATGATACTTTGCTGAAATCTTCTATAAATTCCATTAGTTTTCTTTGGGGTTTTCTGCATATAAGATCATATTATCTGCAAATAGGGATACTTTACTTCTTCCTTACCAATTTGGTTGCTCTTTATTTCTTTTTATTGCCTAATTGCTCTGACTAGGACCTCCAACACAATGTTGAAAAGAGTAGTGATAAAGGGCATCCCTGTCTGGTTCCCATTCTCAAGGGAAATGTTTTCAGACTCTCTCCCTTTAGGGTGATGTTGGCTGTTGGCTTTGTATAAATGCCCTTTATTATTTTGAGGAATTTTCCTCCTGTTTTTATCATGCATGTGTGTTTGGCTTTGTCAAATGCCTTTTCTGCATCCATCAATAAGATCATGTTGTTCTTAGCTTTTGTTTTTATTTATGTGATGGATTACAATGATTGCTTTTCTAATGTTGAACCATCTGTGCATACCTGGTATGAATCCCAGCTGGTCATGGGTAATTTTTTGTTGAATTCTATTGGCTAGAATTTTGTTGAGAATTTTTGTGTCTATATTCATGAGGTATATTGGTTTGTAATTTTCTTTTTTTTTGTGGTGTCTTTATCTGGTTTTGGTATCAGGGTTATGCTGGCTTCATGGAATGCATTTGGGAATATTCCGTCCTTTTCAATTCTCTGAAATGCCTTTAGTAGTTGTGGTGTTAACTCTTCTCTGAAAGTTTGGCAGAAATCTCCAGCGAAGCTGTCAGGGTCATAGATTTTTTTAGGGGGGAGTTTTTCATTACCTCTTCAATCTCTTCTTCCGTTATAGGTTTATTTAGTTTTGTTTCAGTTTGTGTTAGTTTAGGTAGGTAGTGAGTTTCTAGAAATTTTTCCATTTCCTCTAGGTTTTCAAATTTGTTGGAGTACAATTTTTCTTACTAATCTGCTATGATTCTTTTAATTTCAGTTGGGTCTGTTGTGATATCACCCATCTCATATCTTACTTGGGTTATTTTCTTCCTCTCCTATTTTTCTTTTGTCAGTTTGGCCAGTGATTTATGGATTTTGCCTATCTTTTTGAAGAACCAGGTTTTAGTCTTTTTACTCTTTCAGTTTTTCTATTCTCTTTATTTCTGCTCTAAGTTTTATTATTTGCTTTCTTCTGGTGCCTGAGGGCTTCTTTTGCTACTGCCTTTCTATCTGTTAGAGTTGTTGGGTTAATATTTTGATTTTAGCCCTTTCTTCTTTTTGGATGTGTACATTTATTAATATAAATTCACTTCTGAGCACTTTTTTGCTCTGTCCCAAAGGTTCTGGTAGGATTGTTTTAATTCTTATTTGATTCTATGAATTTCTTTATTCTGTCCTTGATTTCTTCTATAACCCAATAGCTTTTGAGCAAGATGTTGTTCAGTTTCCGTGCATTTGATTTTTCTTCCTTGCTTTTTGTTATTGATTTCTACTTTTATGGCTTTATGATCAGAAAATATGCTTCAAAATATTTCAATATTTTAGATTGTCTTAAGGCATGCTTTCTGGCCTAATATATGGCCTCTTCTAGAGAATGTTTCATGTCCGTTAGGAAAGAAAGTATACTTTGCTTCTGTTGGGTGGAGTGTTCTGTATATGTCTATGAGATCAAGTTGGTTGATTGTGGCATTTAGATCTTCTGTGTCTTTATTGAGCTTCTTTTTGATGTTCTGGACTTCACGGAAAGTGGCGTGTCAAAGTCTCCTACTATTAGGTGGAGCTGTTTATTTCTCTTTTCAATGTTCTTAGAGTTTGCTTTAAGTATTTTGGAGCCCCGTCATTGGGTGTATAAATATTTATTATGGTTATGTCCTGTCTTTCCTTATCCTTTGTAGTGGATTTTGCTTTCAAGCCTACTTTGTTAGAGATTAATATTGCCCCTCCTGCCCTTTTCTGGTTGTTATTTGCTTGATATATTTTTTTCTATCCTTCGAGTTTTAGTTTGTTTGCATCTTTGAGACTAAATAGTGTCTCTTGTAGGCAGCATATAGACGAATCATGTTTTTTTTAATCCATTCTGTCATTCTCTGACTTTTTATTTGTGCATTTAGTCCATTTACATTCAGCATAATTATGGATAGGTTTTTATGAGTTTAGTGCTGTCATTTTGATGTATTATTTTGTGTCTGTTGTTGACCATTTCTTTGTTCCACTTAGTTTTCTGTGCTGAGTCATTTTTCTTTATGCATTTTCTTTTCATCTTTGTCATTGTTGTTGATTTTGTACTTGCTGAGTCTTTATGTTTTTCTTTTATTTTGATGCATAGGTTTGTTAATTTCCTTTGTGGTTGCCTTAAAATTTACCTCTGTTTTTCTAAGTTTAAATCAATCTTTTATTTCTTGATATTGCCTTTACTTCCTTTCCTTATGAAAGTTCTATGACTACACTATTTAGTCCTTTTTTTTCTTTTTTTGGTCATCTTTTACATACTGATGTCTCTGTTTCCCTATTTTCAGTGTTTTAGCTTTGACTTATTTTTGTGACTTTTCCATCTGGGTTGTATCTGGTTGTTCTGTCCTGTGTTATAGTCTTGGGTTGTTATCTGATGTTATTGATTCTCTAACCAGAGGACTCCCTTTTGTGTTTCTTGTAATTTTGGTTTGGTTTTTTATAAACTCCCTTAAATTCTGTTTACCTGAAAATGCCCTAATTTTGCCTTCATATTTGAGAGACAGTTTTTCTGGATATATAATTCTTGGCTAGCTATTTTCTTCCTTCATGACTTTATATATGTTATCTCATTGCTTTCTTGACTGCATGGCTTCTGCTAAGTAGCCAGGGCTTAGTCTTATTGACTGTCCTTTGTAGATGACTATTTGTTTACCCCTAGCCACTCTTAAAATTCTCTCTGTATCTTTGGTTTTGGCAAGTTTGATTATAATATGTCTTGGTGACTTTCTTTTGGGCTCCACCCTTTGTGAAGTTCAATACTCCTTGGGTAGATATCTTCTTATCTTTCATGATATCAGGGAAGCTTTCTGCCAATAAATCTTCAACAATTTTGTCTGCATTTTCTGTTATCCCGCCTGTTCTGGTACTTCAGTCACTCATAGATTATTCCTCTTCATAGAGTCTCAAATAATTCTTAGGGTTTTTTCATTTTTTTTTAATTCTTTTATCTGATTTTTCCTCAGATAAGATAGTGTGAAGTGCTTTATCTTTAATCTCACCAATTCTGACTTCCATTACCTCAATTCTGCTCCTATGACTTTCTATTGAGTTGTCTCATTTTGAAATTTTATTGTTAATCTTTTGGATTTCTATTTGCTGTCTTTCTATGGATTCTTGCAGCCTGTTAAATTTGTAATTTTGCTCCTGTATAACCTTCCTAACTTTCTCTATTGCTTTGTCTGTGTGTTCCTTGACTTAGTCTGCATTTTGCCTTGTCTCCTTCATGATCTCTTGAAGAGCTCTGTATATTAACCTTTTGAGTTCTACCTCTTGTTATTCCAAGACCTTATTTTCCTCTGGGAGGTTTTCTGGTTCTTTGTTTTGGTCATTCACTGAAGCCATCATAGTCTGTCTTTTTATGTGATTTGTTATTGACTCTTGTCTCTGAACCACTGATAAGTTATTACATTTATTTATTTTATGTTTGCTTACCATTTTTTAGCTTCTTGTTTTGTGGTTGTGATATGCCCAAATAGGCTGGTTGTGTGAGCTACTTTGATTATTAGAGTCTTTGAATCTTTCACATCCTATCACCAGGTGGTTAGAGCTGTTACTAAGTATGTGACCCTAGGACTCTGTTTACTCTTCTTGAGTGTATTCAGCTCAAGTGTCCAGGTCACCAGTTAACAGGTGCATGGTGCAGTGCCTCTCTTACAGTCCTAGATGGGCAGGGCTAAGCAAGGGTGACTGGAGTAGGCATGGGTATCTGGCTGCAGTAGGGGGTTATGTGCTGAGCAAGGTAGGGGTCTGACAGCTGCCCCTGAGTACCTGGGAGAATGGTGTATCCCTGTTCCTTAGGCTGTGTAGCTGGGTGGTTTTTGTAGCCAGACTTTGGGCACCCAGTGCTGTTGGCTGTAAAGGACTGATAGGCTCTACTTATTCTCAGACCCCTATAGTGGGTGGCTAGGTGGAATGGGTGGAGCCAACAGTCTTCAGGCTACTGATGTGCGTAGGTGAGAACCCTGCTTAATGGGCAGGGTGGTGTCAAATGTCACGAATATACCGCTCCCCCTTTGCTATTGTAGTTAAAAATAGGCTTCAAGTATATGCTCTGTTGTACTATGCTAATGAGAGCCTAAGCTGTTGAAATGGGCCCACACAGATCTAGACACGGGTGAAAGGCACTTGAAATCCACGGACCCCTTATGCCTATGCCTAGGCAAAGGGGCAGTACCTGCCCTGAGGTCCTGGCTTAGGGGAGCTGGAAGATTTTTTTTCCTGTTTGTTCATTTGTTTATTTGTTCCACCTCCAAAGCCAGGAGACCGGCTCAGGTGCATGTAATGGTCCCACTTCCCACCCAGGGGGCATAGCAATCACTGAAGCCAGACTGGGACCAGAGCAGAGTGGGCAGGGAGTAGGGGAGGGGGAAAGAAACATTTCCCAGAGGGGCAAGTGTTATTTTGATCCTATATGGTAGTTTAGAGGCTTGCACTTAACTTTCACAGATTCAGCATTTCTTTCCCCTAGCTTCAGAGGCTTGTGCAGAGTCTTCACCACTTAGTTTCCCCCAACATGGAAAATGCATTCTGAGCACTACTGCTTGCCTCAGCCCATGTGTGCCAGCTGATCCAGCCTGCAGGGTGCTGGCCAGGTCAGTTCTGGCAAATTCTCACTGTTTCTGAATTGTCTCTCCTACCCCCTGCTGCTCAGCCTGACTCCTCAACTTTGTCTTTGATGTTCAGTGTTCCTAGATTGTCTTATATACTCAATTCACTTGTTTTTTCATGTTTTTGTTGTAGAGAGACCACAGGAAGTGTCTGACTATTCTACCATCTTGGTCTCTTTTCCCCATTACTTAACATTTTGATCAAAGATTCCATAGAAGAATACTGACCAAAAGGGGGAAAATGCAGAACACAATTTAAACTTATTGTAAACTCCAGATTCCTAGAGCCATGAAGGTTGGAAGAAGCCCTGAAACTATTGTCCTGAGATAATCTTTAACCTTAAATCAAAAACATCACTGAAGCCTTCTTAAAACCAAAAAAAAAAAAAAAAAAAAAGTTTAGCTTACTTAGTAAAAAAAAAAAAGTCTGCTTTGATCATTATGCTTTGTTAAGAACTATCTATATGGAATCAAATTGACAACAGTAACTCAAAAGATTAGATAGTATCTTTAGGGGGCAGTGAATTTATGTTAAAAGGGGAGGAACAGCTCAGAAAAGAAAGATGAGAATTGTTACATAACTCAAAGAATGTCATCAATGTCACTAAATGGTACATGTAGAAACTGTTGAATTGGTGTACGTTTGGCTGTGTATATATATAAAACAACAACAAAATAAAAGCACTTGTATTAAAAATTTATCTTTGTCTTCT
This sequence comes from Loxodonta africana, assembly GCF_030014295.1. Classification (NCBI taxonomy): domain Eukaryota; kingdom Metazoa; phylum Chordata; class Mammalia; order Proboscidea; family Elephantidae; genus Loxodonta; species Loxodonta africana. Next base: position 16,414,870 of record NC_087358.1, on the reverse strand, counting down.
GTAATTCAAAAAATCAAGTATTACAGTGTATGCATTGTTTTAGCTAGAGTATTGACACTTCTTGTATTTTCATGTAATAGATAACATGAAACAATTACATCCATGGGACTTAAGTTACTACTCTCCCTATTACTTTTTTAACTTAATATATACCTTTAAGCTCTGCATTTGAACACATTTATATTGATCTCATTCTTTTTGTAGTGTGACATTAGTATTCCATTACAAGAATATAACATCTTTTAAAAAATTGCTTCCTTTTGATGGACACTTAGTTTGTTTTCAGATTTTTGATATTGCAAATAATACTGCAATGAACATTGTCACACTTATAATGATATGCTTCTGTAATAATATTCTTAAAGCAAATTTAAGCAAAAAAAAATGTGCATTTATTGGCTTATTGATTTCAAATTGCCTTCCAAAGTCTTGCCTGAATTATACTCTCACCAAGAGAATATGAAGGTGTCTCTCTTCTTCTCACCGTACTACTCTAAAGCTTAAATGATTTTGCTTTCATATATCTTTGATTACTAATGATTGTGGCATGGTTTCAGATGCTTATTTTTCATTATTTGTGTAACCCTTTTAATGGATTTTATCTATTTTTTAAAGTGAGTTGTTGGTCTTTTCTGAAGGAGTACTGATATCTTTGTAAGGCTTAGTAGGGTCATGACTTTGTGGGATTGTCCAGCCAATTGTCCTAACACAGCTTATGTTCTACCCCAAAGTATTCTATTCTACCCTAAAATCCAGTGATCAGTGCCTGGGGTCTTAAAAGCTTGCAAATGGCTGATAAAGATACAACAATTGATCTGTATTCTCCTGGAGCAGCAGTGGAAGAAGGAGACCCAGGAACTGGAAAAGGAATTGGACTGCAGGTTTATTTGCCTCAATGAACTGCAACCTCCTTTGTGATGACACCAGAACTGGATGGTGCTCAGCTACCATTACTGAAGGTTTTGACCAAGGACTCATTAGATGAGTAGAGATCAAAAGGGGGAAAAAAAATGTGAAACAGAATCACAAATTTCTTACAGAATTCAGACTTTCTGGATGCATTGTGAATGGAAGACACAGCAAATTGGTTGGCCTGTGAACATTTTTGAAACTTGAACTGAAACTATCCCCTGAATTCATCTACAAACTAAACAACATTTTAGCTGAATTAGTAAACAATGTTCTCCTTGAGCACTGCACACTTTTAAATAATTATCCATATCAGATCGAATTGACAACTGTAACTCTGAAGCATGAACGAGTAATTTACAGGGCAGTAGTAGTGAAACAATATGGGGAGGGATAACAAGAATGGTGACACAATGTGAAGACAGTAACCAATGTCGCTGAACTGTACATGTAGTAATTGTTGAATGGGAGTATGAGCTGCTAAGTATATTTTCACCAAAACAAAATAAATATTTTTTTAAATATCTTTGTAAACTAATTAGTCTTTTGCCATATTTTGCTGATCTGTTGTTTTTAAAATTATAGTTAAATATATATAACATAAAATTTGCTATTTTAACCATTTTTGATTGCACAATTCAATAGTATTAAGTACACAATGTTGTGCAACCATCACTACGATCTATTTTTACCATCCCAGGTAGAAACTCTACACGCATTAAACAATAAGTCTCATGACTTCTTCCCCAAGTTCCTGGAAGCACTGTGGTTAAAGCCCTTGGCTGCTAACAGAAAGGTATGGGGTTCAAACCTACCAGTGGAAGAAATATGTGACAGCCTGCTTCCATAAAGATTACAGCTTTAGAAACCCTATAGGGCAGTTCTACTCTATCCTATAGGGTTGCTGTGAGTTGGAATCTATTCAACAGCAAAGGGTTTATTCCTTGGTTGCAATCTGCTTCCCAAGTAATCAAGAGCTCTCTGATGTTCTCCTTCCTAAAAAAAAAAAACAAAAATAAAGTCTCTATTAAGGAGCCCTGGTGGCACTGTGGTTAAGTACTCAGCTGCTAACAGGAAGTTTGGTAATTCAAAAGCAACAGCTGCTCTGCAGGAGAAAGATGTGGCAACCTGCTTCAGCAGATTACAGCCTTGGAATCTCTCTCCATGGGACAGTTCTATCCTGTCCTATAGGCTCACTATGAGTCAGAATCAACTTAAGAGCGATGGGTTTGACTTTTTTAGTTTTGGTCTCTGTGAATTCTCCTATTTTTTATGCACCTCATATAGCTGCAATCATACAATATTTGCTCTTTTGTGTCTGACTTATTTCACTTCCCATAATGTATCAGAATTCCATTCCTTTGTATGAATCAACAATATTCCATTGAGTATATACCATTTTGTTTATCCATTCATCTGTTGATGAATACTTGGGTTTTTTTCATCTTTTGGCTATTAAAAATAATGATGCAATGAACATTAGTGCTTTAGTCTCTGATTTTAATTATTTTGAGTATATACCTAAGAATGAAATTCCTGGGTCATATGGTAATTCTGTTTTTAACTTTTTCAGGAACCACTGAACAGTTTTCTGTAGTGCCTATACCATTATACAGTCCCACCAGCCATGCACAAGTGTTCCAATATCTCAGCATCTTCATCAGTCCCTATTATTTTCTATTTTTTCTTATGATAGCCATCCTAATAGATATGAAGTGATAGCTCATTGTGGTTTTTATTTGCATCTACCTTAATGTCTAGTGATGCTGAGCATCTTTCCATGTGCTTATCGCCCATTAGTATATCATCTTTGAATAAATATCTGTATAGGTCCTTTACCCATCTTGTAATGCGGTTGTTTGTTTTGTTGTTGTTTAGTAGTAAGAATTGTTTATATTATAAAATAACTCCTCCCACGAAGTATTACTGTAAGTGCACTATGCAATTTTTTTATAATGATTAAAATAATTAACAAAGTGCCCTTTCAAAAATGCCTCAAATGGAAAGGGCACAGTTGACAGACAAATGTAGAAATCATTTGCTTTTTGTGTAAAAATATGGTAATTGGAATATCCCAAAGAATACACACACAAACACTAAGTGAAAATCATCAGACCTAACAAATGAATTCAATTAAGTTGCAGTATACAAAGTGAACATGCAATAACCAGTTGTATTTCTATAAGCCAGCAATGAAAAAACTAAAAAGAAAATTTAGAAAACAATTCTATTTACAATAGATCAAATAAAACATGAAACACTTAGGAATAAATGTGACCAAGGAGGTGAAAAACTTGTACAATGGAAAACATAAAATATTGCTGAAAGAAAAAAAAAAAAAAAGCTTAAATAAATGGAAAGACTTCCCAAGTTCACGGATTGGAAAAATTTACAATGTTTAGATGTCAATGTCACACAAGTTGATCAACAGATTCAATGTAATCCCTGTAAAATTCCAACAAACTTCTTTGCAGAAATGAAAAAGCTAATCCTCAAATTCATATGGAATTACAAGGGGTCCTGAATAATGAAATCAATCTTGAAAAAAAAAATAAATAAAGTAGGAAAGCTCACTTCCAATTTCAAAACATACTGCAAAACTGCAGTAATCAGGAGGTGAAGCCAAGATGGTGAAATAGACACACACTTTTGGCAAGCCCTCTTTACAACAAAGACCCAAAAAGCAAGTGAAATGAGTATATTTGTGACAAGCTGAAAGCCCTGAGCTTCAAAGGCAATCTTAGAAAGCCAGCTGAGGGGCAGGGGAGGAAAAGACCTTTCAGAAGCAGAGAGGAGTTACTGGACCTGATTCACTGGGAGCCCTCAGGCAACATTCCCGGAGCCGTGGCAGTGGTGGGCTGATAGTACCTTTTGACCACAGTTTCCTCAGGGAGAAGCAGCCAGCCACACAGCCTACTTACACCTCTGGAACCTGAGAAGAACGGCTCTGTCGGCAAAGCTAAGTATTTGCATATATTTTACCATGCCCACCACCAAGCCGGCTTCAGCAACTGAATTCCCTGGGCCTGACATAGGCACTGTTGAGCCCTTAGAGCCATCCTCCTGGCCTTGGGGAAGGAAAAAATTTGCAACTGGGGGAAAAGATAATCTGCTAGCTCCATTAACTGGGGGAGCTCAGGACAGAAGTGGCTCCTGTCCAGGCATAAACCATCCGTGGACTTTGAGCACCTTTCCCTTCTGCATGGACTTGTGTGGGCCTAATTCAGGAGACTAGGCCCTTGTTGGCAGACTCCAACCGTTTCAGCTGTGTGGTGGGAAGGTGGGTGTTTGATGTTTGACGTTGCTTTGACTATTAAACAAGGTCCTCACCTACTCACATCAGGGACCTAAGGACTGGTAGCTCCACTCAGGTCACCCAGCCACCCACGACAGGGGGTTCAAAGATAACTGGAACCTCCCAGTCCTTACTCACAACCAAAAACTTTGGGTGCCCATGGTCCATCTGCAGAACCCATCCACCTGTACACTCTAGGGACCAGGGATGCACTTTCCTCAGAGACACTCAGGGGTTGGTTCTCAGCCCCTTGCCTTGTTCAGAGCATGACCCCCTGCTGCAATCAGATACCACTATATACGCCAATCACCCCTGCCCCCTAAGACTGTAGGACAGAGCCTGTACCGCACACGTGATGACCAGATACCTGGGAACATGAGCAGAATTTGTACAAGAAAACTGAATGGACTCCTAGACTGATATACCTGAAAACGCCTCTAGCCATCTGAGAACAGGACATCAGAGCTCCAAAGGTGAAAATAATCAAGCTAGCTCACTCAAGCAACCCATAGGGGTACACCAAAACAAAACAAAGCAAGAAGCCATGACACAGCAAGCAAGCATAAACTAATACAATAACTTATAGCTGGCTCAGAGACAACAGTCAATATCAAGTCACATAAAGAAACAGGCCATGATCACCTCAACAGGCTCTCAAAACAAAGAATCCAGGGACCTTCTAGATGAAAGTACATTCCTGGAATTACCAGAGCCAGAGTACAGAAGTTTAATATAAAGAACCCTTTAAGACATCAGGAAGGAAATGAAACAATATACAGAACAAGCCAAGGAACACACAGATAAAGCAATTGAAGAAATTAGAAAGATTACTCAGGAACATAATGAAAAGTTTAATAAGCTGGAAAAATCCATAGACAGCAATCAGAAATTCAGAAGATTAACAACCGAATTACAGAATTAGATAACTCAAAAGAAAGTCAGAGGAGCAGAATTGAGCAAACAGAAGGCAGAATTTCTGAACTCGAAGATAAATCACTTGGCACTAATGTATTTGAAGAAAAATCAGATAAAAGAATTAAAAAAAATGAAGAAACCTTAAGAATCATATGGGACTCTATCAAGAGAAATAACCTATGAGTGGTTGGAGTACCAGACCAGGGAGGCATAACAGAAAATACAGAGAGAATTGTTGAAGATTTGTTGGCAGAAAACTTCCCTGATCTAGTAAAAGATGAGAAGATATCTATCCAAGATAGTCATCGAACTCCACATAAGGTAGATGTTAAAAGAAAGTCACGAAGACATATTATAATCAACCTTGCCAAAACCAAAGATAAAGAGAGAATTATAGGAGCAGTGAAGGATAAAGGAAAAGTCACCTACAAAGGAGAGCCAATAAGAATAAGCTTGGACTACTCGGCAGAAACCATGCAGGCAAGAAGGCAATAGGATGACATATTCAAAAAAATTGAAGGAAAACAATTGCCAGCCAAGAATCATATATGCATCAAAACTGTCTCTTAAATATGAAGGTGAAATTAAGACATTTCCGGATAAACACAAGTTTAGGGAATTCGTAAAAACCAAAAGAAAACTACAAGAATTACTACAGAGAGTTCTTCGGTGAGGAAATTAATGATATCAGGTATCAACCCAAGACTAGCACACCAGGCAGAGCAACCAGAAGTCAACCCAGACAGGGAAATCCAAAAAAAACAAAGCAAGATTATTTTAAAAAAAAAAAGCTCAAAACGGGACAACTGCGATGTTATTACATAAAAGAAAACAACATTAAAATAATAAAGAAAGACTAAGAAATGTGATCATATACCTTTCATATGGAGAGGAAGACACGGTGATACAAAGAAATAAAAGTTAGTTTTAAATTTAGAAAAATAGGGGTAAAAATAAGGTAAGCACAAAGGAGACAAACTATCCTTCATATCAAAATAAAATGAAAGGAAAAAATAGAGACTCAGAAGAAACAAAATCATCAACAACAAATATGAGGAAAGGACTATATATAATCTACTCAGCACATAAAATTAAATGGGAAAAAGAAACTGTCAACAAGACACAAAAAAAGACATCTAAATGATAGCACTAAAAACTCATAAAAAAAACAACCTACCCCTAATTACCTTGAATGTAAATGGACTAAGGGCACAAATAAAGAGACAGAGAGTGGCAGAATGGATTAAAAAACAAGATCTGCCTATATGCTGCCTACAAGAGACACACCTTAGACTCAGAGACAAAAACAAACTAAAACTCAAAGGATGGGAATAAATATATCAAGCAAACAACAATCAAAAAACAGCAGGAGTGGCAACATTAATTTCTGACAAAATAAACTTTAAAATTAAATTCATCATAAAGGATAAGGAAGGACACTATATAATGATTAAAGGGACAATACACCAAGAAGATATAACCATATTAAATATTTATGTACCCAGTGATAGGGCTGCAAGATACATAAGACAAACTCTATCAGCATTGAAAAGTGAGATAGACAGCTCCACAACAATAGTAGGAGACTTTCGGTGAAGGACAGGACATCCAGAAAGAAGCTCAATAAAGACAAGGAAGATCTAAATGCCACAATCAACCAACTTGACCTCATAGACATATACAGAACACTCCACCCAACAGCAAACAACTATATTTTCTTTTCTAGTGCACATGGAACATTCTCTAGAATAGACCACATATTAGGTCACAAAGCAAGCCTTAGCAGAATCCAAAACATTGAAATATTACAGAGCATATTATCTGACCATAAGACCATAAAAGTAGAAATCAATAATGGGAAAAGAAATCAAACACTTGGAAACTGAACAATGCTCTTCTCAAAAAAGACTGAATTATAGAAGACATTAAGGATGGAATTAAGGAATTCAGAGAATCCAATGAGAATGAAAACACTTCATATAGGAACTTTCGGGACACAGCAAAAGCAATGCTCAGAGGTCAATTTATATCAATAAATGCACACATCTTAAAAAGAAGGAAGGGTAAAATCAAAGAATTATCACTACAACTTGAAAAAACACAAAGAGCAACAAAAGAAACTCTCAGGACCAGAAGAAAAAAATTGATAAAAATTACAGCTGAACTAAATAAAAAAGAAAACAAAAAAACATTTGAAAGAATTAACAAGACCAAAAGCTGTTTTTTTTTGGAAAAAATCAACAAAACTGGCCAAACTGACAAAAGAATAACAGGAGAGGAAGCAAATAACCCAAATATGAAATGAGATGGGTGATATTACAACAGACCTAATTGAAATTAAAAGAATCATATCAGATTACTACGAAAAATTGTACTCTAACAAATTTGAAAACCTAGAAGAAATGGATGAATTCCTAGAAACACACTACCTACCTAGACTAACACAACAGAGATAGAATAACTAAATAGACCCATAACAAAAGAAGAGATTGAAAAGGTAATCAGAAAACTCTAAAGAAGAAAAAGCTCTCGTCTGGATGGCTTCACTGCAGAGTTCTGCCAAACTTTCAGATAAGAGTTAACACCACTACTACTAAAGGTATTTCAGAGCATAGAAAATGATGGAATACTACCAAACTCATTCTATGAAACCACCAGATCCCTGATACCAAAAGCAAGTAAAGACACCACAAGAAAAGGAAATTACAGACCTATATCCCTCATGAACACAGATGCAAAAATCCTTCACAAAATTCTAGCAAATAGAATTCAACAACATATCAAAAAAAATAATTCACCATGACCAAGTGGGATTCATACCAGGTGTGCAGGGATATTTAACATTAGAAAAACAATGAATGTAATCCACCAGATAAATAAAACAAAAGACAAGAATCACATGATTTTATCAATTGATGCAGAAAAGGCATTTGATAAAGTTCAACACCCTTTCATGATAAAAACTCTCAGCAAAATAGGAATAGAAGGAAAATACCTCAACATAATAAAGAGCATTTATGCAAAGCTAACAGCCAAAACAAAAATTTTCTTTTCTTTTTTTTTTTTACAGCCAACATCACCCTAAATGGAGAGAGCCTGAAAGTATTCCCATTGAGATTGAGAACCAGACAAGGATGCCCTTTATCACCGCTCTTATTCAACACTGTGTTGGAGGTCCTAGCCAGAGCAATTAGGCTAGACAAAGAAATAAAGGGCATCCAGATTGACGAAGAAGAAGTAAAAGTATCTCTGTTTGCAGATGACATGATCTTATACACAGAAAACGCTAAGGAATCCTCCAGAAAACTACTGAAACTAATAGAAGAGTTCAGCAGAGTATCGGGATACATGATAGACATACAAAAATCAGTTGGATTCCTCTACACCAACAAAAAGAACATGGAAAAGGAAATCATCAAATCAATGCCATTTACAGTAGTCCCTGAGAAGATAAAATACTTAGGAATTAATCTCACCAGAGATGTAAAGACTTATACAGAGAAAACTACAGTACACTTCTGCAAGAAACCAAGAGACTTACGTAAGTGGGAAAACATACCTTGCTCATGGATAGGAACAATTAACATTATAAAAATGTCTATTCTACCAAAAGCGATCTATACATTTAATGCAATTCTGGTCCAAATTCCAACGACATTCTTTAATGAGATGGAGAAACAAATCACCAACTTCATATGGAAGGGAAAGAGGCCCCGGATAAATAAGGCATTACTCAAAAGAAGAACAAAGTGGGAGGCCTTACTTTACTTGATTTTAGAACCTATTATTTTTTATTATACCGCCACAATAGTCAAAACAGCCTGGAACTGGTACAACAACAGATATATAGACCAATGGAACAGAATTGAGAATTCAAACATAAATTCATCCACATATGAGCAGTTGATATTTGACAAAGGCCCCAAAATAGTTAAATGGGGAAAAAGCAGTCTTTTTAACAAATGGTGCTGGCAGGACTGGATATCCATCTGCAAAAAAATGAAACAAGACCCATACCTCACCCCACGCACAAAAAAGAGCTCGAAATGGATCAAAGACCTTAATATAAAATCTAAAACGATAAAGATCATGGAAGAAAAAATAGGGATAATGTTAGGAGCCCTAATACATGGCATAAATAGTATACAAAACATTATTAAGAATGCAGAAGAAAAAGTAGATAACTGGGAACTCCTAAAAATCAAACACCTATGCTCATCCAGACTTCACCAAAAGGGTAAAAAGACCACCTACAGACCGGGAAAAAGTTTTTAGCTATGACATTTCCAATCAGTGCCTGATCTCTAAAATCTACATAATACTGCAAAAACTCAACTACAAAAAGACAAATAACCCAATTAAAAAATGGGCAAAAGATATGAATAGACACTTCACTAAAGAAGACATTCATGTAGCTAACAGATATATGAAGAAATGTTCAGGATCATTAGCCATTAGAGAAATGCAGATCAAAACTACAAGGAGATTTCATCTCACTCCGACAAGGCTGGCATTAATCCAAAAAACACAAAATAATAAATGTTGGAGAGGCTATGGGGAGACTGGAACACTTTTACACTGCTAGTGGGAATGTCAAATAGTGCAATCACTTTGGAAATTGATTTGGCACTTCCTTAAAAAGCTAGAAATAGAACCACCATACGATCCAGCGATCCCACTCCTCAGGATATATCCTAGAGAAATAAGAGCCTTTACACGAACAGATACATGCACACCCATGTTTATCGCAGCACTGTTTACAATAGCAAAAAGATGGAAGCAACCAAGGTGCTCTTCAACAGATGAATGGATAAATAAATTATGGTATATTCACATAATGGAATACTACGCATCGATAAAGAACAGTGAGGAATCTGTGAAACATTTCATAACATGGAGGAACCCGGAAGGCATTATGCTGAGTGAAATTAGTCAGTTGCAAAAGCACAAATTTTTTATAAGACCACTATTATAAGAACTTGAGAAATAGTTTAAACTGAGAAGAAAATATTCTTTTGTGGTTACGAGTTGGGGTAAGCAGGGAGGGTGGGAGAGAGGTATTCACTAATTAGTTAAAAAAGAAAAAAAAACTACAGTAATCAAAGCAGTATGGTATTGATATAAGAAAAGGCACACTGCATATATCAATGGAATGTAATTAAGAGTCCATAAATACACTAATACCTCTATGATCAATTAATTTTCAACAAGGTTTCCAAGTCCATTCAATAGAAGAAAGAATAGTCTCTTCAATAAATGGTTCTGGGACAACTGGGTATTCAAATGCAAAAGAATACAGTTGGACTCACACCTCATATCATATACAAAAATTGACTCAAAATAGACCAAGGGTCTAACTAAAAGAGTTAAAACCATGTTCAAATCTTACCTACAGTTTTTTTAAGTCAGACAAACAGGGCCCAGCTGCAGGATCCATAGCAACAAAAGTCCACAAGCCTTGCCAGAAAGTCTGCATATTTTGGATGCAGGCCACATCCCCAAGAAAACTCCCTTTCAACTGACTGCCTCCTTGCAGCAGATCCCATCATGGAGGTAATTACATTATATCAGATCTCATCATCATAAGGCTGCCAGGCTACATCTCAACTGCCAAACCCACTGGAATCACGGCCCAGACAAGTTGACACACAACCTTAATGATCATATTTCCTAATACTAATTAATCATTCATAATTACTTTATGGCTTCTGCATTTTGGTCACATTTTGAAATCATCATTGATAACTTCTGTTTTCCAAACTTTTCCTGAGACCAGTTACACACTTACATAGGACATAGCAAGAATGTAAATGGTTGTATTCTTCTTGTCAATGAAAGTAATACTTAGGCATCAAAATGTGATGTTTCCATTAGCAATAGTCATGAAACTTGATTATAAAATAGTTAGGAGTTTTAGGCTGGGTTCTCTAGAGAAGCAAAACCAGTAAAGCATATAAATACATATAGAGAGAGATTTATATCAAGGAAATGGCTCATAAGGTTGTAGAGGCTGCAAAGTTTGTCATGATGTTGCTTATTGGTCCAGTTGTGAGCATATTTGTTTTCTGTATGTTGAGGTATAATCCATACTGAACGCTGTGGTCTTAGATCTTCATCAGTAAGTGCTTCAAGTACCTTTCACTTTCAGTAAGCAATGTTGTGTCATCTGCATTGTGCAGGTTGTTAACGAGCCTTCCTCCAATCCTGATGCCCTGTTCTTCTTCATACAGTCCAGCTTCTCTGAGTGTTTGCTTAGCATACAGATTGAATAAGTATGGTGAAAGGATACAACCCCCAAATACAGCTTTCCTGACTTTAAACCGCATAGTATCCCTTTGTTCTCTTTGAAGGACTGCCTCTTTATCTATGTACCGGTTCCTCACAAGCACAATTAAATGTTCTGGAATTCCCATTCTTCTCAATGTTATCCATAATTTGTTATGATCCACACTGTTCAATGCCTTTGCATAGTCAATAAAACACAGGTAAACATGTTTCTGGTATTCTCTGCTTTGAGACAGGATCCATCCGACATCAGCAGTGATATCCCTGCTTCCACGTCCTCTTCTGAATCTGGCTTGAATTTCTGACAGTTCCCTGTCCATGTACTACGGCAGCTGCTTTTGAATGATCTTCAGCAAAATTTTACTTGCGTGTAATATTAATGATATTGTTCTATAATTTCTATGTTCAGTTGGATCACCATTCTTTGGAATAGGCATAAATACAGATCTCTGCCAGTTGGCTGGCAAGGTAGCTGTCTTCCAAATTTCTAGGCATAGACAAATGAGCATTCCCGTGCTGAATCCAAGACCTCCATATAAAGCTAAAGGTGACATATCCTTTCCAGTTTGAATTGAGGAAATAAAATAACTTCCTTTTCCTTTTTTAAACCCTCAAGATAATATGACAATATATCCTTTATCCTAAAGACAATTTTTTTTCCTATAAGCCTAAATCTGTAAAAAAAATTAAACCCATTGCTGTCAAATCGATTCAAACTCATAGTGACCATGTAGGAGGACATAGTAGAACTGCCCCATTAAGTTTCCAAAGAGTGTCTGGTGAATTCGAAATGCTGACTTTTTGGTTAGCAGCTGTAGCACTTAACCACTACGCCACCAGGGTTTTTCCTATAAGCCTAGATGGAGACAATTTTGTTTTGTATTAGAGGCATTCCCAGAACCCCAGTGCCGTCGAGTCGATTCATTAAAAAAAAATCCTTGTATATCTCCCCATCAAACCTGCAATGACTCTAGCAATACAGATTCTGTCGTTTTCACTCATTTCACCATACTATACATCATCTAACGTTTTAAGTTTCACTATACTGTAGGTTTTAAACTTTAAAGCTCCTTTTAACATCATGTGCCATTTGTTAAAATTAACACAAAAGAAAGCATTGGATATATATTGAGTTTATTGTAACACCTTCTGAAGGCACTTAATTTCACTCCATATTAAACACAGAAAAAAAATACCTTTCGAAGTCCTAAAAGGCACAGGCTTTAAAAATTTACAGTAATTTTTTTCATAAATGTAGATATTGTATTTTATCTACACAAAATTGTACATACTTAATATTAGCATCTTAAGCAGATGTGTTTTGCATGTCATACATTTGAATAAATATTTATGTAAAAAATGATCTTATGTTTGGTTTTCTTATATCCTAATTCACATCATTCCTGACCTCCCCCCTCAGTACCATTGATAATATTTTACCTGCGTATTTATGTTCTGTTTCCTCATAATTTTCTTTTAATATAATCAAAGATCCTCTACTTTTCTTTGAGCAAATAAATGATAGTGGAGAAAATTACACATATACTTTAACAATATTTTTTTTTAAATCTCATATGTCTTCTAATTATAGATCATTTTTGTATTTTTTATGTTTTCTCCCATTCCTTTCCCAAAACATCAGAACCTGAGTTAAACTCTACGGTAATATTCTTTATATTGTGTTAAAATTATTTGTCTACAGATCTCCCCAGTCTCTTAATGTAGGCAATAAGCTATTTAATGTTAAAAACTATAACTTATTTATTCAGAAATGTAATAAATATTGTTGAATATAAGATAAGTTCTATTAGTTAAGTTTCTGACTCATAGTGACCTCATAGGATAGGGTAGAACTGCCCCAATGGGTTTCCAAAGCTGTAATCTTTATGAAAGTAGACCGTCCCATCTTTCAGACTGCCACATTTTTCTCCCACATAGTGGCTGGTGAGTTCAAACTGCCGATATTTCAGTTAGCAGCTGAGTGCTTAACCCTTGCACCACCAGGGCTCTTTTGGTGTTAAGTAAAAGAATTCTACATACCTTTTATAAGCAAATGAGTGAACACAAACAATAGCAAAAAAAAAAAAAAAGTTTCTGTTGAGTCGATTCCCACTCATAGTGACCTTATAGGACAGAGTAGAACTGCCCCATAGGGTTTCCAAGGAGTGGTTGGTGGATTTGAACTGCCAACCTTTCGATTAGCAGCTGTTAATGGGAGGATCCTGGAATAACTGAAAGATTCTAAGGCAGGACTGAAGAACCAAACTTTAGAAGAGTAGGAGCCATTCTACTGTTTCAGACAAGTTCAGGGATGCCTACTGTTAACCACATAGGCTCAGGCTCTGAGTGTCTCAGATTTATATTCCATATATCATGGAAAGACAAGCAATAGTGCATCAAGAATTTTTACGTCAAAATATTCTCTATCTCTATTATATCTATAGTCAAAAAATAGCTGCTAGAGGCAATTTTGGCATGCTAAGAGTATTTCCTAGAGAAGATGAATTTGGAATTAGTCAAGCAGCTAAACCAAGATGTAGTTGATGCATTTGGATGGCAGGAGATTCCAATATTTGCCCTGAGGATTACTAATTATAATTCTAATCATAATATATTAAGCTAGATGATACATTGGATACAACATCCTATTTAATCCTCAAAGCCACCATGCAAGGTAGGTAAGATTACAGTCATCCCAATTTTATGTGTAATGAATCTAAGGCTTAGATTATTTCATTAGCACTGTTCTAATATTTTCCCCTGTGTATAATGTTCCCTCTCTTGTCACACTTATACTGAAGAGTTTTAGACTTACTGTGATGTATTTTACTTGGTAACTTTTCATTAATATCACTGTGTGGCAAGTAATAAAATCACTGACAAAATTTATTAAAAATTAACAAATATATAAATAAATACTGAAGGTTCCACTTGCTCCTTATAATGGAAAAGTGCACTAATCTGTCTTGGCATTTTTTTTTTAAAATTATAAAATGAGAGAATGCAATTTTACATTCAGTCTGAATGAATATAACTCCATTTGTTTCTATACTTATGCTGTATCTCTGCCTATGCTTACACATATATACCTTTATATATCCATATCAATATCCATATATACATGCATATCAACATCCGTAATTACATCTGTTTGTAATTTACCACAAAACAATTAAACCAGCTTGAAACCCTGTTCCGGCATCAAACATTTCAAAAAAAAAAAAAAAATTAATGAAATAATACCTAAAGAATTTTGAGTTAAAAGCAAGAATTTGGTACCAATCTATATTGCCTTCATAAATGATAATGACAGTAATATGTAAACAATAAATCTGTGTTCAAAACTGAATGCAATATTATTACCATCCTATCTCACCAGAGTTGATATAACAACCATCTAATGTGTCTCCCACATTCATTCTTCCCACTTTCCAATAGATTCTCCATGTATAAAAATGACACAATTACCATTTTGACCATTCTTAGGTTGAAATTCCTTCAATGTTTGGCTGTGTTATGCAGAAAAAAATTTTATGTATACATATATATATTTCTCATTGTATCAATTAAGTAAAATAATACTCTTTTAAGTGAAATAATTGAAACTTAATTCAAACTAATGTAGCCAAATAAAGGGTATTCGTTGGTTCTTAAAATTATAAATTCATTGATAACCCAAATATTGTTGTAAGGGCCGGTCTCCATTTCCCTGCTCTCCTCTATGTTGTCTCCCCGCATGGATGGCTAAGGGCAGCTCCAGGTTTACCCCTCACAGCATCAAATCTAGTAGGAAGGTGATATTTTTTTCCTCTCAGTATTCAGAAAAAAAAGAGTCCTTTAGTTTGACTTTCATTTACTCTAACAGTCCAATATAAATACCCCAAACAAATTTGAAAGGACTGATGTGCTGAATAAGTTAGATTTAGGTCGTGTATTTATCTCCAGCGTTTAGGTGAAGACAGTCCATTTGCCACTGAGTTAATTCTTACTCTGGTGACCTCATGACCTTAAACCCCAAATATTCCCTGTACTCTTCTTAAAACCATAAAAACCATAGTTTAGCTTAATTAAGAAAGAATATCTGCCTTAAGCATTGTGCTCTTTTAAGGAACTATCTATATAGAATCAAACTGACAATGGCAACTCAAAAGGATAAGTGAGAAGCTTGGGGGAGGGGGCAGCAAGTTTATGTTAATGAGGGAGGAACAACTCAGAAAAGGAGGGTGAAAATAGTTACACAATTTGAAGAATGTAGTCAATGTCACTGAGTTTTACGTGTGTATCCAAGTAGAACTACACTCCACAGGGTTCTCAGTGACGGAAATCTTGTGGAAGTAGGTCACCAGGCCTTTCCTCCATGATGCCACTGTTTGGATTAGAACCATCAACCTTTCAGTTAGTAGCCTAGTACAAATTATTTGCACCACTCAGTGCTCACTGGTGGGGAAAGTAGCAGCAGCTTAATCACAGTGAACTGAAGAAATCCCCAAGATATAAACCCTAAGAATATATGGAGTGAAAAGGTCCTGTTCTGGACATTTAATAAATATCATAAGCAAAGTTTATAGCTTAGGTCTTCCAAATGACAGCCCTTCTATGTGATGAGCCACACTTGCCCCTTGACATTTTTTAAGCTACAGAAAAGTGAACAAAAGACAAAATATCTAGGCCTCATACTACAGTTGAAAGGAAATGAGTAAATGGTCTCATAGAATGAGAACAGAATAAAGAACTCATTAATCTAGGATAAACGTGATGGTCAGACAGAGCAGCTTCAGTGTGACAAGGTGAGAAGAAATGTTAGTGTAAATATTTAGTAAACATCCAAAAAATGCAAAAAGGAAACATTGTATTGAAAAGCTGACAACATTCTTTTTAGAAGAATAAATAATTCAAGGAAGAGAGAAGATTCTTCACAGTCATCTCATGCTGTAGAATAACTTAAAATATATGATCAAATAAGAACTACATTTGAAATGCTATATCAAAAGAATGAGTCAAAAAGGTAGATGGCAGAACCATGTGAGGCATATTGAATTGTAAACTTATGTAACCACAACACTTTGAATGGAGTATTGAAAATGGATCAAAATAGCAGACATCACAGATCACCAAATCACTGCCAAAGCATGAAGACAAGTCTGAAGGGATTGTAGTTCTAGGTGATAATTTGGGTGTTATGAACTCAAGCAAGTAAGCAAAAAAAAAAAAAAAAAAAAAGGCACTAATAATAAGAACAAATAAATAAATTGCAAGTTAAGGGTAAGAGAAAATGGGACGTGATAGAACTCATCATTCAGCTTAATTAATTTAAACTTTTAAATGAAATATTTAATTATGCATAGTGATTCCAACCCGGAGATGGCTTTCATTAGCTCATTAGCTATATTTGCGGAATTTTGTACTGAATAATATATTTCGTGGTAAAAGAATATGTACTAGAAATATAGTTCTGTTATCGCTATATTAAGATTGTTTTTCTATTATGCCATCTAAGAAAAATAAAATAATATTTATTTATTTAACCTTGCATACATAAATGATGGTATGTCTGATGTTTAGTTGAGATATTTATATTTAATAAATTTTTATAAAAGCTCTATGTGTACTGGAAGGTATGTATTTCTTAAATACTCAAATTAGCAGACCATATTTGTTGTTGTTGTTAGTTTCCGTTGAGTCACCTCTGACTCCTCTGACTCATGGCAACACTATACGTATCAGAACGAAACATTGCCTGGCCCTGTGCAATCTGCGTCATCATTGGTATGTTTGAGTCTATTGTTCCAGTTGTTGTGTCAATCATCTCCCTAAGAGTTCCCCTCATTTTAGCTGACCCTCTGCTATAGTAGACATGACACCCTTTTCTAGCAATTGGTCTTCTTGGTGATGTGTCTAAAGGAAGTGAACCTGTGAAAGAGATTGTTCTCAGCTTTTTAAATTTTCAAGTGAGTGAGGAGAGAATGTTACTGGTAGATCAAATACCAAAAGAAATCTGCAAAAATGTTCCATTGTGATCTTGAGTTTGCCAATTTCTATTTTTTTATCTCAATTTTTTTTTTTTTTTTTACTTTAGATGTTTTATGGCCAAGTTTGTTCAGAACTGTTATAACTTCCTTGTGAAATTTTCCTTTTGTTGATAACCTACTAACTCTCCTTATCCTATAAATGCTTTTGTCATAGCTCTAATTTCTGGGTGATATTTAGGCAGTATGTTAACATTGTCATTATCTGGAGTTTGGACATTCTAGCTCTTTAATTTGTATTTCTGTTGCTTCTTGCCTCTCATGTACCCTCTGCTTTGGATTGTGTGCTTCATCAGAGTGCTTTTTCAAGTGGAAAAGCTGTGAGGAGGCCTAGATTGAGAGTGTGTCTCTGTAGAACTGGTCTATGTTTGCAGGGTACTGTAAGAGTTCTATTGTTCTGAAACCAATTTGGTGGCAGATGAGTGGCTATTTCTTATCTGGATGATTTCTGGGGCAAATATTTAATGTAAATTCAAACCTTTAATCACAACGATATTTAGCCTAGTAGTTATGAATTCACAGAGGAAATTATTTTTACACCCAGACATCTGGGAGAGGCAAGCAATGTTTCTTGTGCTTCTTGTCAGATTTATTTTAATAACTCTTTTATTTTTTAATATGCAGCTTTATTTAGGGGTCTTTTTACCAACTTCAAATACGCAATCAAGATGTGTTAATAATTATTAGCAATTGGAATGCAAAATTGGAAGCAAAGAAGAAGGGTTGGTAGTTGGAAAATATGCCCTTGATAATAGAAACAATGCCAGAGATCACAGGACAGAATTTTGCAAGACTGATGACTAATTCATTGCAAATACTTTTTTGAACATTATAAATAGCAAAGATATACGTGGACCATGTGAATGGAATACACAGGAATCAAATCAATTACAACCGTGGAAAGAGATGATGGAGAAGCCCAGTATCATCAGTTAGAACATGGCCAGGTACACCTGAGGAACAGACCATCAATCGCTCATATGCAAGCTCAAATAGAAGCTGAAGAAAATGAAAACAAGTCCTTTAAAGCCAAAGTACGACTTTGAGTATATTGCACCTGAATTACACACCATCTCAACAATAGATTTGATGCATTAAACACTAATGAACAAAGACCAGACGAGTTGCGGCATGACATCAAGGACATCATACATGAAGAAAACAAAAGGTCATTAAAAAGACAGTATAGAAAGTAAGACCAAAATGATTTTTTCAGAAGAGTCTCTGAAACTTACTCTTGAACATAGAGTAGCTAAAGTGAATGGAAGAAATGATGAAGTAAAGAGCTGAACAGAAGATTTCAAAGGGCAGCTCAAGAAAACAAAGGATTATAATGAAATGTGCAAAGACCTGGAGTTAGAAAACCAAATCAGAAGAGCACACTCAGCATTTCTCAAGCTGAAAGAACTGAAGAAAAAAATTAAGCCTTGAGTTTCAGTGTTGAAGGATTCTATGGGCAAAATATTGAACCACAAAAAAGCACCAAAAGAAGATTGAAGGTATACACAGAGTCACTGTATCAAAAAGAATTGGTCGACTTTCAACTATTGCAGAAGGTAGCATACCATCACAAACCAGCGGTACTGAGGGAAGAAGTGCAAGCTGTGTTGAAGGCATAGGTGACAACCAGTATTCCAGGTACTAACGGAATACCAGTTGAGATGGCTCAATAAACAGACATGCTGGAAGTGCTCAGTCATCTATCCCAAGAAATTTGGAAGGTAGTTACCTGACCAAATGACTAGAAGAGATCCATATTTGTTCTCATTCCAAAGAATGGTGATTCAACCAATATCATTAATATCATATGCAGGTAAAATTGTACTGAAGATAATTCAAAAACAGTTACAGTAGTACTTCAACAGGGAGCTGCCAGAAATTCAGAAGAGGATGTGGAATGAAGGATATCATTGCTGATGTCAGCTGTATCTTGATTGAAAGCAGAGGATACAAAAAAAGTTACCTGCATTTTATTCACTGTGTGATTCATAACAAATTATGGATAACAATGAGAAGAATGAAAATTCCAGAAGACTTAATCATGCTCATGAGGAACCTGAACATAGACCAAGAGGCTGTTCTTCAAACAGAACAAGGGGATATTGACTGACTTAAAATTGGAAAGGGCGCGTGTCAGAATTGTATCCTTTCACCGTAATTATTCAACCTGTAAGCTGATGAAATAATCTGAAAAGCTGGACAATGTGAAGAAGAATGCAGCATCAAGATTGGAAGAAGTCTTATTAGCAATCTGCTATATGCAGATGGCACAACCTTGCTTGATGAAAGCTTAGAGGATTTGAAGTACTTTTGATGAAGATCAAAGACCACAGCCTTCGGTACGGATTACACCTCAACATAAAGAAAACAAAAATCCTCACAGCTGGACCAATAAGCAACATCATGATAAATGGAGAAAAGATTGAAGTTGTCAAGGATTTCATTTTACTTGGATCCACAATCAACACCCATGGAAGCAGCAGTCAAGAAATCAAAGGACACATTGCACTCGGGAAATCAGCTGCAGAAGACCTCTTTAAAGTGTTGCAAAGCAAAAGATGTCACTTAGAGGACTAAGGTGGACCTGATCCAAGTCATAGTGCTTTCAGTTGTCTCATATGCATGCAAAACTGGACAATGAATAAAGAAGACAGAAGAAGAACCGATGTCTGAATTATGGTGTTGCCAAAGAGTATTGAATATGGCGTGGACTGCCAGAAGAACGAACAACCTGTCTTGGAAGAAGTACAGCCAGAATGCTCTTTAGAAATGAGATTGGTAAGACTTTGTCTCATATACTGTGGACATACTTTCAGGAGGCACTAGTCCCTGAAGAAGAACATCATGATTGGTAAAGTAGAAGGTCAGTAAACAAGAGGAAGACCTTTCATAAAATGGACTGGCACAGTGGCTGCAATAATGGGCTCCAACACAGCAATGTTGTGAGGATGTTGCAGCACCTAGAAGTGTTTTGTTCTGGCGTGCATAGGGTCACTATGAGTTGGAACAGACTCGGTGACACCTACCAGCAACAGATATGGTAAATTATAATTTTTGCTCTATTACACTTTGGGGTTAAATAAAAAACACAACATAGCATCTATATTTCTTTACAAGAATTACGTTTTCCGTTGAAAGAAATGGCATGTGGATATCAATAGTGTATCTGTGTATCTAAATGCATATCTGCATATGTATCAACACACCACAATCCCAAACCCCAAGGCCTCTGAAAGTTCAGAGCTTTTCCTATGATTTCTATGAGTTCCATGACTTCCTTCCTCACAAATTGTCTGCTTTAAGGCTCAGGAACAACATGACAGTCCCAATGCAAAGTCCAGTCCTTCATCAGTTCCCACAGGGAATCCACTCTGAGTAGTTGTTGAGTTCATTAACTTTAGTAAAGGGTTTGCCTTTCATGGTAAGGATTCAAATCACTGAATCTGTGACCTTCAATTATCTTGTGGGTCACACCATTCTTCTTCCATCATTTTCTTTATTTGAGAAGCACATCCCCAGGCCATTTCCACACACTTTTCCCGCAATTGACTCTACTGCTCACATCTAAGCCTCTTATGAGACAAGTACATATGCTCAAACCCTTTTCAAGATCTTGTATAAAGACAGGCTCTTACAAGGAATTTTAAAAACAAATATTAATTGGAAACTCATCTCCATCTTTTGTAAGTGTGTTATGTGTAAAACTACTGCGTCTACTCTCCATTTTTCTTCTCCCTGGGACAAAAGATAGGGAGACACAATGAGATTAAGGTCATTGTAGGTAGCAAATTTCATTTACTTTAAATGAACATTATATTTTATTAGGTAGTGATATTCTGGGGCTGAAAGAGTCCCTTGCTTTCTCTGATGTCTGGTCCACCCAACATCACCATGCTGGCCATGCTAGTGATATTTTTAGATAAAGAAAAAAAAAATTTAGGCAACTATTATTCTCAGACAGAGCAGTAGACAAATCAAAGAAGCTTTTCCTAATTAACACATGGGCAGTGCTTCTGAAAGCTGTTGCAAACATGCAAATAATCAGGCCAGTGAATCCCTCCATCCGAATTTGCTCTGAAACGACAGGGTGGGCTTAACATTTGCTTCAATTTTGATTGCCAGAGATGGAGGAACAGAAGGTTACTCGAGTCAGCTTAAACCTCCTAGGGTAATTCTGTACATGAAGGGGTGTATAACCAACGTCTGGTTTCCCAAGTTGTGTTACTGTATTAATTTTGGTTGGGACACATTTGTCCCTAAATTCACTATGTTTATTTACATAAACTTATTGTGTTTTAAGATACAGAAACTTCCTTCACCCTGAGGCAATTTCTTAAAGGCAGATGTTTAAAAAAACAAAACCTGCCTCAGCTGTAGTTTTACAGATATGGCTTTCTTAGAATGACATTTTTCTACAGGTCAGTGTAATCAAATGTTTTTGATCTACGACAGTAATAAAATAAGACATTGGAAATTGTAATTTTTTTTTTTTAACAACAGTGTCACATATACTACTGAACCTAATAGAAAAATAACTATTCCCTAACATGGTCTTATATGTTTTTTTGAAGAATAATAAATGATTCTATTATATTTGCATTTTATATTCTGAGCAAAATGCTCTGGCTTGTGGCCAATGAGTGTCCTTTCAAAGGTGTCATTGTCAGAGCAAATTAATTCATGGCTCACTCTATGCTCTGTCAGCATCTATTGTTATCTTTTTTCTTCTTTACTGTCATTCAGATTAATAACATAAGTGGTGCTATGTGCTTACAGCTTTCTTTCCCTAGTCATTTGACTCAGAATCTCCTTTGCACAAGTAATTTTTCCTCAGCAAATTTAAATGTACTGCAATATATCTATGTTTAGTTGAAAGTGCTGTAGGATCATTTCTCTTCCTGACTACTCTTATTAAAACTAGTTTAATAAACCTGATCATGTCGTAGGTTTGTATATCCTAAACACTTAACTACAGAATGACTCTGAGATCTTACAGCTATTTTTGGCCATGGTCTGTGAATAAAATTATTTTGACAGTTTTTAAAATGGGATTTTTAATAGAAATATTAAATCACTAAATGACATACACAATATATTCACTTTTCTTAAGTCTCATGTTTGTCTGAAAGTTCTTCTTGAATGTAGGGTAGCTAAAGCAAAAGGAAGAAATGATAAAGTAAAAGACTGAATAGAAGATATCAAAGGGCAGCTCAAGAAGACAAAGTAAAGTATTATAATGACATGTGCAAAGACCTGGTATTAGAAAACCAAAAGGGAAGAACGTGCTCAGCATTTCTCAAGCTGAATGAACTGAAGAAAAAATTCAAGCCTTGGGTTGCAATACTGAAGGATTCTCAAGGGAAAATATTAAAAGACGCAGAAATCACCCAAAGAAGATGGAAGGAATACACTGAATCACAGTACCAAAAAGAATTGATCAACATTCAACCATTTCAGGGGGTATCATACGATGAAGAACTGATGGTACTGAAAGGAGTCCAAGCTGCACTGAAGGCATTGGTGGAAAAAAAAAAAGGCTCCAGGAATTGACAGAATACCAACTGAGATGTTTCAACAAATGAAGGCAGTGCTGGAGGCACTCATTTGTGTATGACAAGAAATCTGGAAAATAGCTACCTGTCTAAATGACTGAAAGAGATCCGTATTTGTGCCTATTCCAAAGAAACGTGCCCCAACAGAATGCGAGCAATGTCATTAATATCACACACAAGTAAAACGTTGCTGACAATCATTCACAAATCGTTGCAGCAGTATATTGACAGGGAACTGCCAGAGGTTCAAGCCAAATTCAGAAAAGGACGTGGAACAAGGAATATAATTGCTGATGTCATAAGGATCTTGGCTGAAAGCAGATAATACCAGAAAGATGTTTACCTGTGTTTTATTGACTATTCAAAGGTATTCAACTGTGTGGATTGTAACAAATTATGGGTAACATTGCGAAGAATGGGAACTCCAGAATACTTAAGCTGTGATCATGTGGGCAAAAGGAACATAGACCAAGAGGCAGTCGTTCAAACAGATCAAGAGCATATTGAGTGGTTTAAAAACAGGAAAGACCTCCCTCTCCATATTCCCCTTGTGATTCTGCTGGGTGTACCGTAGATACCAGAAACTGCAAATACAATAAATGTCTAAATGTTTGCAGCCTCCCTCTCTTGAGTTGTGTTTGACTTTATTATAACTCAAACATTGATATTACAACAAGTTAAAATACAAGCACAATACTAGCCACTGGGAAATACATGGGCAAAAATGATGACACAGCTCATGGCAGTTAACTTGTTTTGGGGGACAAGTATATAAACATTAATATTGTAATAAAAATCATGATAAATTTTATTAATAAAAATAACAAGTAACCAGGTTTGAGAAAGATAATAATTGACGGTGAGTCTACTTTACATAAAACTTATGCAACAACAAGTCTCCCAGTGAAATTTTATATTTCAGCTGAGATGTAAAGAATAAAAATTAAAAAAAATATATATAGGAAGAGAGGAGTAGAGAGAGATTTCCAGGAAAGGAAACCATTTAGGTAAATGACTCAGTTTGGGAAAGGCTAATACATTCAAAGAACTGAAATAAGATCTAGCAAGAGAAGAATTTGCTAAGGAGTTTCACATAATTAGTTTTGGGATAACAAAGATAAAAAGAGAGACAGAGAGAGTATCAAATGATAAGCAAGCCACAGTAATGGGTCCCTTTCAAAATTCGGGAGCACTTCAGCTTTCAGTCAAGATAAAAAAGTCAACAAAGACTAAAGTTCTCATCATTCAAGCCGATTTAAGTAGAGAAAACATCTATTTGAATGCCACAAGCAGTTGCTGAGGCAGTCTTGACTTGAAGGGTCAGAGGCCAATGAGAACAGCTCATTGAGTAAGTCCAGTTTTCTTTCTGCATGCTGCTCTTCGATGGAGGGGAAAAAAAAAAAAAAAAAAAAAACTGATGAGAGCCTGGACAGGAAAGAACTTCCAGGAGACAGAGAAGCCAGCATAGTTTAGGCAGTCCAAAAGGGAGAGAGCAATGCAGTTTAGGGTTGTCAAGACAGCAGGTCTTAGGGGACCAAGATACTGGAAGTAAGGGATACAGGGAAGTAAGCCTGACATTCAGTTATCAGTTTTTCCTCTCCAAAAATTTAGCTGATTGAGTTGCAAAAGGCAAAGCTTAGAGTTCAAGATATACTGTTAGGATTTTGCTATAGAAGCCATGAAAGTTACAGTTTGATTTCTAAGACATATTTTCACATTTAGTTTAAATATTGCATGTATTTTAATGTTTATCTAGAATTCAAATTAGAGATTATATATTTTTTAAAACCTTTTTTAACCTACATTCTACCTTGCAAATTTAAGACTCCCTTTCTCTTCCTTCTTCCTCATCCTTTCCTTCCTTCCTTCCTTGTTTCTGTCCATCATTTCTTGATTTCCCTTTCTTCCCTTTCATTTTCCCTTTCTCTGCCTCTGTTTCAATCTCTTCCTTTTTAATAAGACTGACAAATTAGGAAATTTACTTTTGTAGTTGTATTAATGAGCTGCAATGTCTTTAGTACTATTGATAAGCTGCAATAAAAAAAAAGCTGCAATAACAGTACTGAAAAAAGTGATTCAACTATTTCTTAGATAATATTTCAGATTTTCTTCAATCTTCACATACGAAATCAGAGAACATCAAATTTCCTTTTTTTTTTTTTAAAGTGCCTTTCACCATTAACTTGCAGCGTAATGAAAGACCCAAAGCTTTAAATGCAATAGTTCATCACTATCTCAATTATTTTTCTTGGAGTAATATTTATCAAAAAAAAATATCAGTTCTTATAAATGCAGTATTTGGAAAAAAATGTTACTGTTCATGTATTCAGTACATGGCTATGCCATATGTTATTTTTTGAAATTTCCATACATCTCTCACAGGATAAAGACACATTTTAAGTAGTTCAATATTTAATTTACTCATTTTATCAACACTCTCTTCTCTTGAAGAAAGTATATTACATGTAAGATGAATGGATGAATTCTTTTCGGAAGTATTAATCAATGAAAAATCAGCTAATTTATGTAAATGGCACCTCATTTTTACTTAATGACAATCAGTATAACTTAGCCAATTGTATTATGGCCAAAATACATTCAAACTTAAGCACCAAATTTTTCTTCAAACCAACAGTAAAATTACAGTAGAGAAAAAAAAAATTTTTTATTAGATACAACCTGCCAAATGTTTAAATTAATCAAGAGGGTGCAGTTAAAATGTATTCTATTTTGTCTGGCTAAGCTCGCTACCGCCAATTATTAGAAGCAAGTGCCAAATGTTACATATGTTTAATTCATTTTTTGGCATTATTTTAGTTGCACTGAAGCTGTTCTGTGAAGATAAACTTTGGACATCCTGACTTAAAATATGTTTTACCTGATTTTTGTGTTACCTTTTATGCCTATAGAGATCTGCATTCATTATTATTGTAGAATACCTACCGATTACCTTTGAATATACAGCAGTGACACGTGCTTTTGATACATTCCGGGCGTGAGATTTAACAGTCTTGGGAAGCTTAAATTGTATTAAACTTTTATTAACTAGGGATTTTCTCCATATAATTGAATAACTCAAAGCTCTGACAGCTAAAAGGACTTAACAGAGATTAAATCTTCCCATTAAGTTAAAAATAACTTCCATGTTTTAAGTTAAGAAAGTAATAAGTGAATATAAACTTTGGGTAAATAATATTTAATATTTATTCTTTGGAGCTTTATTTACTTATATCACTTGTGGCCTAAAGGATCCTTCATAAGGATTGCTTTTATATATTAGTCTTATTTGAAAGTAGTTTTTGGGTTATAAATTCTAATGCACTGCAAGCAAAACAAAGTAATTTTTAAAACTGTTTTGGTCCATGAGCAAACGGTATTTGCATGTTTAAATAAAAATTGGATTACCATGTTTTCAAGGCTGATAGTTTTTTGCAGTCAGTATCTTTTAAATAAACTGAGTCAAACACTGTCTTCTCATAGTTATTGACATAACTTCTCTGGATGTGTTTATGCTACTTAGATTCCAAACGGTGTGTGTGTAAGACCATGACACCCTTTGCAAAAGCTTAATGTGCTTAATTGGTTGATTAACCCCTGAAATTTCATGTTAAGATGGAATTTTTTTTAGTTTTTTAATTTTTATTGGGCTTTAAGTGAAAGTTTACAAATCAAGTCAGTCTCTCATACAAAAATTTATATACACCTTGCTATATACTCCTAGTTTCTCTCCCCCTAAGGAGACAGCATGCTCCTTCTCTCCAACATGTATTCTCGTGTCCATTCAGCCAGCTTCTGCCCCCCTCTGCCTTCTCGTCTCCCCTCCAGACAGGACCTGCCCACATAGTCTCATATGTCTACTCGAGCCAAGAAGCTCACTCCTCACAAGTATCATTTTCTGTCTCACTCTCCAGTCCAATTTTTGCCTGAAGAGTTGGCTTTGGGAATGGTTCCAGTCTTGGGCTAACAGAAGGTCTGGGCACCATGATCTCTGGGGTCTTTCTAGTCTCAGTCAGACCATTAAGTTTGGGCTTTCCAAGAATTTGAGGTCTGCATTCCACTTCTTTACTGCTCCATCAGGGATTCTCTGTTGTATTCCCTGTCAGGGTAGTCATTGGTTGTAGCTGGGCATCATCTAGTTCTTCTGGTCTCAGGCTGATGTGGTCTCTGATTTATGTGGCCTTTTCTGCCTCTTGGGCTCATAATTACCTTGTGTCTTTGGTGTTCTTCATTCTTCTTTACTCCAAGTGGGTTGAGACCAATTGATGCATGTTAAGACACAATTTTACGACAAGATACTAGCCTTATATTAATTTTTAAGTGCCTTTTAGGAATCGATGGCACTGGGTTTTTTTTTTTTAAGGAATCGGGGGATATTATTTTGGTACTCAGTTTGAATCAGGAATTATGTATACTCCTGAATTCTTTCATTGTTTTTTTTATCTGTCTTTTCAAGAATTTTGTTTGTGTTTTCCATGATTTTGTCTGTTTTTTTTTTGTTTGTTTGTTTTTCTTATTTTTTTCTGTGTTTTCTTTCTTCACTTGGAGAGCTCTGAAAGTTAGAGTTCTGAATTCCCTTTGAGATAGTTCCAGTACCTTTTCTTCTATTGATAGGTCATCTGGTGTTTTATTTTGGATGCTTTCTGGAGGCATCCTGTCCTGGTTTTTTTTTTTTTTTTTTTTTTTAATGTGTTTTGATATTGTCTGCTGTCTTCAGGAAAAAAAAAAAGACATGCAGTAATTATTTTCTTAATTTAATAATTGTAGATTTGTTTGTTTAGCCTTGCTTCTTTCTTTTATTTGGTTATGACTAGGCAGGTGGGCAGGACTTTTTTGTTGTTTGCTCATCTGTGAGCAAAATACTTCCCACCACCTTGTCCAGGTAGACAGCACTGCTTGCTCAGCTATGGTGCAGCAGGGCAGGTCCAGCGGAGGGGGATAAGCAAGGAAAGGTTATTTGCAGCACTTACTGGAGCCAACAAGGTGGTGCCAGAGTTCAGTGTAGTCCAGGTCCAGTGGCCCAGGCCTGTGCCCCTCAGGGGTGCAGTGTTCACTGTGTGGTGCAATTAGGCTGGAGGAAAGAGAGAGTATGTGATGTGTGGAGCTCAGAGAGTGTAGGAAAGGAGAGAGAGAAGAGAGAGAAACAGAAGCCAAAAACAAACAAACAAAAATGGTGCTGAGGCTAATAAAGGGCTTTTATACAAAGCCAATAGCCAACATTATCCTAAATGGAAACAGCCTGAAAGCATTCCCCTTGAGAATGGGAACCAGACAGGGATGCCCTTTATCACCACTCTTATTCAACATTGTGCTAGAGGTCCTAGCCAGAGCAATTAGGCTAGATAAAGAAATAAAGAGCATCTAGATTGGCAAGTAAGAAGTAAAAGTACTTTTGTTTGCAGATAACATGATCTTATAAACAGAAAACGCTAAGAAATCTTCAAGAAAACTATTGAAACTAATAGAAGAGTTCAGCAGATTATTGGGATACAAGATAAACATACAAAAATCGGTTGGATTCCTCTACACCAACAAAAAGAACATCAAAGAGGAAATCAGCAAATCAATACCATTTACAGTAGCCCCCAAGAAGATAAAAAACTTAGGAATAAATCTTACCAGAGATTTAAAAGGCTTCTACTAAGAAAATTACAAAACTGTTCTGCAAGAAAACAAAAGAGAACTACCTAAGTGAAAAAACATACCTTGCTCATGGATAGGAAGACTTAACATTATAAAAATGTCTATCCTACCAAAAACCATCTACAGATACAATGCAATTTTGACCCAAATTCCAATGACATTTTTTAATGAGATGGAGAAACAAATCACCAACTTCATATGGAAGGGAAATAGGCCCCAGATAAGTAAAGTAATACTGAAAAAGAAGAACAAAGTAGGAAGCCTCACTCTACCTGATTTTAGAACCTATTATACTGTCACAGTAGTCAAAATAGCCTGGTACTGGTACAACACCACGTACACATACCAAGGTAACAGAATTGTGAATCCAGACATAAGTCCAGTGACATATGAGCAGTTGATATTTGACAAAGGCCTCAATTCAGTTAAATGAGCAAAAGACAATCTTTTTAACAAATGGTGCTGGCATAACTAGATATCCATCTGCAAAAAAATGAAACAAGACCCATACCTCACACCAAGCACAAAACCAACTCAATATGGATCAAAGACCTAAATATAAAATCTAAAATGATAAAGGTCATGGAAGGAAAAACAGGGACTTTAGGACCCCCAACATGGCATAAATAGTATACAAAACATTACCAACAATGCAGAAGAAAAACTAGATAACTGGGAGCTCCTAAAAATCAAACACCTATGCTCATCCGAAGACTTCACCAAAAGAGTAAAAAGATTACCTACAGACTGGGAAAAGTTTTTAGCTATGACATTTCCAATCAGAGTCTGATCTCTAAAATCTGCATGATACTGCAAAAACTCAACAACAAAAAGACAAATAACCCAATTAAAAAATGGGCAAAAGATACGAACAGACACTTCACTAAAGAAGGTATTCAGGTAGCTAACAGATACATGAGGAAATGCTCACAATCATTAGCCATTAGAGAAATGCAAATCAAAATTACAATGAGATTTCATCACACTCCAACAAGGTTGGCATTAATCCAAAAAAAAAACACAAAATAATAAATGTTGGAGAGGTTGTGGAGAGACTGGAACACTTATACACTGCTAGTGGGAATGTCAAATGGTACACCCACTTTGGAAATTGATTTGGAACTTCCTTAAAAAGCTAGAAATAGAACTACCATATGATCCAGCAATCCCACTCCTTGGAATATATCCTAGAGAAATAAGGGCCTTTACACAAACAGATATATGCACACCCATGTTCATTGCAGCACTGTTTACAATAGCAAAAAGATGGAAGCAACCAGGGTGCCCATCAAAAGATGAATGGATAAATAAATTATGGTATATTCCCACAATGGAAACCTATGCATCAATAAAGAACAGTGATGAATCTGAGAAACATTTCATAACATGGAGGAATCGGGAAGGCATTATGCTGAGTGAAATTAGTCAGGTGTAAAAGGACAAATATGGTATGAGATCACTATTATAAGAACTCAAGAAATAGTTTAAAGAGAGAAGAATATATCCTTTGATGGTTATGAGAGGGGGAGGGAGGCAGGGAGAGGGTTATTCTCTAATTAGATAGTAGTAGATAAGAACTACTTTAGGTGAAGGGAAAGACAACACACAATACAGGTGAGGTCAGCACAACTGAACTAGACCAAAAGCAAGGAAGTTTCCTGAATAAACTGAATGCTTTGAAGGCCATCGTAGCAGGGGTGGGGGTTTGGGGACCATGGTCTCAGGGGACATCTAAGTCAATTGACATAATATAATCTATTAAGAAAGCATTCTGTATCCCACTTCGGAGAGTGGCATCTGAGGTCTTAAATGCTAGCCAGCAGCCATCTAAGGTGCATCAGTTGGTCTCTACCCACCTGGATAAAAGGAGAATGAAGAACACCAAAGACACAAGGTAATTATGAGCCCAAGGGACAGAAAGGGCCACACAAACCAGAGACCACATCAGCCTGATACCAGAAGAACTAGATAGTGACTGGCTACAACCAATGACTGCTCAGACAGGGAACACAAGAGAGAACCCCTGCAGGAGCAGGAGAGCAGAGGTATGCAGACCCCAAATTCTCATAAAAAGACCAGACTTAGTGGTCTGACTGAGACTAGAAGGACCCCAGTGGTCATGGTCCACAGATCTTCTGTTAGCCCAAGACAGGAACCATTCCCAAAGTCAACTTTTCAGACAGGGAATGGACTGGATAATGGAATAGAAAATGATGCTGATGAAGAATGAGCTTCTTGGATCAAGAAGACTCCTGAGACTATGTTGGCATCTCCTATCTGGATTGGAGATAGGAGAGCAGAGGAGGTCAGAAGCTGACGGAATGGACAGGGAAAGAGAGAGTGGAGGGAAGGAGCAGGCTGTCTCATTACAGAGAGAGCAATTATAGCAAGGTGTATATAAATTTTTGTATGAGAGACTGACTTGATTTGCAAACTTTCACTTAAATCACAATAAAAAAAAAAAAGAAAAATGGTGCTGAGGGAGTGCCAGTGGAGCTGTGCAGACCCAGTGAAGCCATTTGCCAGTGGCTTTCTAGTCAGGTGATGTGGCAGAGCCCATCAAGAAAGGGTGGAGACAGATCGCAGGACTAGGTGGGAGGGAGAAAGGAAAGGATAGAGAAAAGAGAGAGATAAGAAACCAAAAGGAAAAAAAAGGCACACATGACCAGGTGGATGTGAGAAAGGAAAGGAAGGAATGTAGACAGAGACAAGAAACCAAGAAAAAAAAAATGTCCCAAGGGAGGCCACTGGTGTGGTGGCATGGACCAGGGAAGTCTTGTGCCAGCAGCTCCTCAGCCGAGTGTGTGGCACAGCCCATCAAAAAGCAGTGGAAACAGCACACATAGCCAGGTGATCAGGAGAAATGAAAGGAAAGAAGGTAAAGAGAGATAAGAAACTAAGAAAGAAAAAATAGTCCTGAGGGAGCCCACTGGTGTGGCGGCTGAGGCTGGAGAAGTCGAGTGCTGGCAGTTGTCCAACCAAGCAGTGTGGCACAGTCCGTCAATAATCTGTGGAGATGGCACCTGGGGAAAGGAAAGAAAGGAAGCTAGAGAGGGTCAAGAAACTGAGAAAAGAAAGAAAAAAAAAATGCCCAGATGGAGCTCACCAAGATGGTGGCACAGACTGGCATGGCACAGCCCATCAAGAAGGAGCAGAGGTGGCACGCAACGCCAGCTAGGTTGGAGAAAAGAAAGGAAAGCAATGAGAGAAAGAAGAAACAAAAGGAGCCAAATGACAATAGCAAAAAAAAAAAAAAATGGCACTGAAGGAACCAGCCTGTGGGGGCAGGGCGAGTCCAAGCAGGAAGGAGATGGCTTCTCTTCGGCTAAGCAAACACTGTCCACCGGAAAGTGCTAGAGGCTGCACAGAAGAAGGGTGGGGTTGGAAAGTGTGTATCTCTGGTTACTGGGTGCTCTGACCCCTGCTGGGAGCTCTGTGAAGTTGTCATCCTGTACTCCCTGTCCACCCTTCTTGGTGGTTGAGGGATCAAAAATGGTATGTCCGTGTAGCATTAGCTAGTAGGGGTCCTCCACTCCATTGCTCTCCCCATTCTCTTTTCTCTGTCAGTTTCTTACTCCATTCGGTGTTTGGTTGAGTTCTTTATCCCTTCATTAGATACTTAGGGTTCCAGGATTGACTACTGTATCTGTTTTGCTTAGTTTTTGGGTCTTTGCTGTAGAGGAATAATGTGGTGCTTCTTTCCATAGTGTCATGTTGACTCCACCTGTGTCTCATTGTTCAAAATATTTTAAAAATAGTATAAGCAAGTCTGTTATGAAGTAGAGGGGTAAACCCATCTCTATCTGCAACAATGCAAAGAAAGAATGGAACACACTGCGGCTCTCCAAATAAATATGGAGTTAAGGCTCTTTACAATATCTAGCATTTAAAACAGAAACCAGATAGATAGAGGTACAGATGGATGCTATCTGCACCAAGCCTCAGTCCTACGTAACTAGGAAGCAGAGTCACATTTTCTTCCATAAGCAACTAATAAATAACTGAGCTTCAGACAGCCTCATTTCCAAAATTAATTCCATCAGTAATTTGTACCTTTACAATTTCTGAGACTTTTCAAAAGTTTAGCCTAATGTGTTCAAAAACAAATGTTTCGGGTTGTTCTCAGGCCTTCTCATTTTCCATAAAGTTGATGTTTTTGCTGTTAGTCAACAGGCCAAATCACAGCAGCACTCTCTTTGTAACTACAAATTCTATCTCCCCATTCTCAACTCAGAGGGGTCACTGCTGTCTTGTATACTACCTCAATACAACCATGAACTCTCTCCTTATTCCCCAGAGCACAAACTGATACCAGACTATAACTCTTAATGAGTGTTTTCTTACAATTCAATGAGAATGAAGGAGAGTGCAATAAAGAGCAGTGGTTCTATAACTTTGCATATGTAAGAATCACCTACAGAACTTGTTAAAACCAAAATTCCTGGACCCAACTCTCAGCTATTTTAATTCAATAGGGCTAGAGTGGCACCTATGATATTGTGTTTTTAATATGTGTCCATTGATGAGGCTTCCAGTCCTCAAACTTTACTCAGAGTAGCAAGGGCCTAGAGAATTACTATTCAAGCTGACTCACAACCTGGTATCTCTTATAAGACTATCTGGTTCCCTCATAGTCATCTTCCCTTCATTTACAAGAGTAGTCAAACTTATTGACAAACTCAACCAACGTTCTTCATTGTTGGGAATCCTAGACAATAGGAGAACAAACCCTGATTCTGAGAGCCCTCCTCCTACATCACACAATTCCCAAATCCTCATCTATTGCCTCAAGATTTTTTTTTTTTTTAAGGTGAATTCTAATGGAATCTGCAATTTTTGTCAGTGGAAACCCACCATCAAAAGATTGTGGTCTATCCCTGTGATCTAATAAGATAACCACAGCTATTTTGCCATTGCTATTATTTTTATTTTATTATCTAACAAATAATTGTGTGTGCTTACCATCAGCCTCTCTGGTGATTAATTTGTTTAATCTTCGTAAATGTGCTTTAGTTTAGCATTGCCCCATACATTTCTTGTTGTCTGCACAATGGTATATTGCAATGGTGTTTTGTTTTGTTCTATTCTATTTTGTTCTGTTCTATTTTGTTTTGTTTATCATCTGGGTGTGGAGGGATGGAGAAGAAAATGAAACTCTTGAGCTGTTACAGAAAAAAAACAGAAGAAGGATACTAACTTTTCTTTGACCACTACTCCTATATCTCTGGCATGTTTTTGTTTTCTATTTCTGGACTGCATGCTATACTTCACACTTACTTCTTTTGCTCTTTTATATTTGGACCATTGACTGCTCAGCTGAATTTTTTCTCCAGATTTCATCTCAGCTCAGTTTACTGCTGTAATTTTTAACTCCCCACCCCCTGCACAGAACCTTGCTGTTTATTCTGAGACTGGCCTTGGTTTGGCAAATCCTCATTTCTTAATCTGTCTCTCAACATTTATGTCACTAAAGGAAAACATAGAGATGATAGATCTAATACAACTGAAACACTGGCTACTTGAAACACAAGGGCTCAAATTAGCTCTTGTCTCCCAAGTTTAGCCTTAACAAAGCAAAGACAACTAAGCTGACAAGAATATGACATTGAATAATTGAAATGTTGATACCTCTGTATGGTATTTTCTTCTCTCCTCCATTGTCCTTTTTCCATATTTATACCTATGTTATGGTTTTATTTCCTCAGTTCCTACTGCTATATTGCTGTCAGATTGCTCTACCCCTATTCCATACTACATTTATTACATCTATAACCACTCGTTCATTTTTTCTGCGAGGTACAACATAATGTACTGTTTATAAAATTGGTGTGGGCAAGTCTAATTTAGATAACCTTGAATTGTTTTTAAATGGCATACATCAAGCAATTCAAAGGAAAGTTCATTGGCCACAGGCCCTTCTCTTGCTTTCTATTTTATATGCAGACATGATGTGTAGAGTTGCCTCGTGATGTCTCATGTCAAATGTGAGGACAACTAAGGATGGCAGTGTGGAAAGATACAAATAGCTAGTCCTTGATGATATCTCCGAGCGTCTGAAAGAATCGTAAGACAATCCATTTCAAAAGTCCTTTCTACACTGCCAATAAATGCCTTATGATTGTGTAATCCACAGCTAGTTAGATTTTCTATCACTTGCAGTCCAAACAATTCTTATCTGATAAGGTTAAAAACACACCTTGTTACTTGGTAAGGCATAAAGCAAATCCGAATAGTCCATGAAATAGCCAGAGAAAATGTGCAGTGGTGGTGGGACTGGTGGTTTTATCTGAAGCGTAACTAATACCTGCAATACTTACCTAACTCACAGGGTTGTTGAGGAGATTATCAGTGTTATGTAACAAAAACAGAAATGACTGTAGGCATTTCATGACTAAGGGATTTATGACAGAGAACCGGAAGCTTAGAACAACAATGGGAAGTACGGGGGAGCAAAGATGAGGGAAAACTGCACCTGGCTTTCAGGAAATCAAGAAGAGTTCAAATCACTCTCTTTTTCCATTTATTTATACCAATAGACATGTGGCCCTTATTTTCTTCCATTTTTAAGCATCAGATCTATTATCTTTAGTCCCCCAGTTAGTAGAATAATTCCTTTTCTTGCCTGCTTCTCTATCATAAGGCTCCCCAAAGTGGCAAATAATAATTTAAAATTCCAGTTTAAAGGAAGAACTGTGGTGAATCCCAAGGAAACACACAACATATGGAATCTAAAATTCCAAACCAGTGAAACCCAAGTTGTAGGACATTAAGCAACAATTTTTGCCTAAGGGCAACCTTGAA
Source organism: Loxodonta africana (assembly GCF_030014295.1). Taxonomy (NCBI): domain Eukaryota; kingdom Metazoa; phylum Chordata; class Mammalia; order Proboscidea; family Elephantidae; genus Loxodonta; species Loxodonta africana. The sequence goes on along the minus strand of NC_087358.1, from coordinate 16,379,447 downwards.
AGAAGCCACTCCTGCTTTAACCCCTTGATTCTTTTACCACGTGTTCTGGCTACAGGAGAAATAACACCACGTATTAGACATAAGTTCTAAGCATAAAAAGCCACATAGCAAGCCAACGTATCATCCCGTGGGACTGTGGATAGTCAAGGTCCCTATATTACAACACATTGCCAGGGAATTGATATAAACTTAGGTGCCAGAGGCTATATTGATTTGTTCCAGAAAGGAGACCACTAGCTGATAAGCTTTATCGTTATTTATCCTCGTACTCTAAGAGTCATGTTTTATAAAAATAAGCCAAATATCTCAGTCAAAAGGGGATGTGATATGAATCCCCATATACATGCATCTTTGTTGTAAACACTTTATTACAAAATATAACATATAACACAAATATTACTGAACAGTACATCTTTATAATCAAGATTCAGGCAAAGATGAAAAATTTACAGCACTCCATATGTCTTCTTTGTGCCCCATCAAAGGTTACCAACAATTTGACTTTTATAGAAATAACTTAATTGCTTTTGGAGTTTTCCTTCTGAATATGAATCTGTAGGAATTACAGCTTAGTTTTTTCTTATTATTATTTCCGTAATTTTACTAAAACAGTTTCTCTGGTGATTGTACAGAATTTTTTCTTTTTTCATTTTTATTTTCATTCTATGTGTATCCTTATGTTTAAGATGTGCATGTAGTTGAAAATACATATCCAGTCCAAAAATGTTGCCTTCTTACAGGGCATTTAACTCATCAATTTTTTTTTTTAATGTACTGTTGTATTGGCATTTATCATATCTGAATGCGTTAGCTGCTTAATTTAAATAATAAGTGATGAGAGTTCAGATGTAAAGATGAAGTCAGCAAGAGATATCTCAAAGATTCATCTGAATCAATTAGTATCTGTTATGGATTGAATTATGTGCCCCGAAAATGCGTGTCAATTTGACTAGGACGTGACTCCCAGTACGGTATGTTGTCCACCATTTTGTGTCCTGATGTGATTACCCTATGCGTTGTAAATCTTAACTGATACAATGTTAATGAGGCAGCATTAGAATCATTTATGTTAATGAGGCAGGACTCAATCTACAGTATTAGGTTGTATCTTGAGTCAATCTCTTTTAAGATACAAAAAAGAGAATTAAACAGAAAGGCGAGGGGGCTTATACCACAAAGAAAGAAGTGCTGAGAGCAGAGCATGTCCATTGTACCCGGGGTCCCTGAGCTGAGAATTCCCTAGGCCAGGGGAAGACTGATGACAAGGACCTTCCCCCAGAACTAAGAGAGAGAGAAAGCATTCCCCTGGAGCCGGCACCCTGAATTTGGACTTTTGGTCTCCTAGGCTGTGAGAGAATAAATTTCTGCTTTACCTTTGTTATTTCTGTTATAGCAGCACTTGATTAATTAAGATAGTATTCTAAGGTTTTATAACAAGATTTTGAATACTAAGGGTTCAGATGATAAAGACTACATGCATTTGGTTTCAATTTACACTTTTACTAAGTGATTTCTTTTTGACAAAACAGTTTTATATTTCTATCTCTTCTGAACTTTCTTTTGGGTTAACCATTTATTTGTTGTTTGTGTTCCACGTTTTTCCTCTGTTGGTTTGCAAACTATAGATTATTCTAATATTCTATTGTTGTCATTGTTAGGTGCTGTAGACTCGATTCTGACTCATAGCAACCCTATGTACAACGGAACAAAACACTGCCACTGTGTTAATCCATGTCAATGAGGGTCTTCCCCTTTTGCACCGACTCTCTACTTTACCAAGCATGATCTCTTTCTCCAGGGACTGACCCCTCCTGATAACATGTCCGAAGTGTGTGAGATGAAGTCTGGTTCCAATAAGCATTCTGGCTGTACTTCCTCCAAGACAAATTTGTTCGTTTTTCTGGCAGTTTATGGTATAGTCAATATTCTTTGTCAACACCACAATTCAAAGGCATCGATTCTTCTTAGGTCTTCCTTATTCATTAGTCCAGCTTACACATGCATACAAGGTGATTGAAAACACCATGGCCTGGGTCAGGCCCACCTTGGTCCTTAAAGTGACATCTTTGCTTTGTAACACTTTAAACACTTTATCCAATGCAATAAGTAATTTAATTTCTTGACTACATTCACACTTTGTACATTCTACTTTCTAATTATTAATGGATGTTTGCAGCTGTTTCTTCTTACTATTAGTCATGCCACATCAGCAAATGTAGGTCCCTAAAACTTGACTCCATCCATGTCATTAAGGTCAATTCTACTTCAAGGGGGCAGCCCTTCCCCAGTTGTATTTTGGGTGTCTTCCAAACTGAAGCGCTCATCTTCTAGCACTATGTCATACAATGTTCCACAGCTATTCATAAGATTTTCATTAGCCAGTTTTTTCAGCCTTAGAAGGCCAAGTTCTTCTTCCTAGTCTGTCTTAGTTTGGAAGCTCAGCTGAAACTCTTCCACTAAGGGTGACGCTGCTGGTATTTGAAATACCAGAGGCAAAGCTTCCAGTACCATAGTGACACTCAAGCCATCACAGTATGACTAACTGAGAGACACGTGCTGGAACATTCTATCTCATAATAAAAAAAAGTTTTCTAGTAGTTACCCTGAAAAAGTAATATATGTGACTCTTCACTTAAGAATGATAATATTAATTTTAACTCCTTACTAAGTAAAACAAAATCAAAACAATTCATCCTTGTTTGCACCTTTCCTAACTAGTATGCATTTTTTTGTTGTTGTTTGTATTGTTGTTGTTAGGTGCCGTGAAGCGGGTTCTGACTCACAGCAACCCTATGCACAACAGAATGATACACTGCCCGGTTCTGAGCCATCCTTATAATCGTTGTTATGCTGGAGCTCATTGTTGCAGCCACTGTGTCAATGCACCTCGTTCAGGGTCTTTCTCTTTGCCACTGACCCTGTACTCTTCCAAGCATGATTTCCTTCTCCAGGAACTGAACCCTCCTGACAACACGTCCAAAGTATGTAAGACGCAGTCTCGCCATCCTTGCCTCTAAGGAGCATTCTGGCCACGCTTCTTCCAAGACAGATTTGATTGTCCTTTTGGCAGTCCATGGTATATTCAACATTCTTCACCACCACCACAATTCAAAGGCGTAAACTCTTCTTTGGTCTTCAATCGCATATGATGTGATTGAAAATACCATGGCTTGGGTCAGGTGCACCTTAGTCTTCAAGGTGACATCTTTGCTCTTCAACACTTTGAAGAGGTCCTTTGCACCAGATTTACCCAATGCAATGCATCTTTTGATTTCTTGACTGCTGCTTCCATGTCTGTTGATTGTAGATCCAAGTAAAATGAAATCCTTGACAACTTCAATCTTTTCTCTGTTTGTCACGATGTTGCTCATTGGTCCAGTTGTGAGGATTTTTGTTTTCTTTATGTTGAGGTGCAATCCATACTGAAGGCTGTGGTCTTTGATCTTCATTAGTAAGTGCTTCAAGTCCTCTTCATTTTCAACAAGCAAGGTTGTGTCATCTGCATAACGCAGGTTGTTAATGAGTCTTCCTCCAGTGCTGATGCCCCGTTCTTCTTCATATAGTCCAGCTTCTCGGATTATTTGCTCAGCATACAGATTGAATAGGTATGGTGAAAGAATACAACCCTGATGCACACCTTTCCTGACTTTAAACCAATGAGTATCCCCTTGTTCTGTCCGAACAACTGCCTGTTGATCTATGTAAAGGTTCCTCACGAGCACAATTAAGTTTTCTGGAATTCCTGTTGTTCACAATGTTATCCATGGTTTGTTATGATCGACACTGTCGAACGCCTTTGCGTAGTCAATAAAACACAGGTAAACATCCTTCTGGTATTTTCTCCTTTCAGCCAGGATCCATCTGACATCAGCAATGATGTCCCTGGTTCCATGTCCTCTTCTGAAACAGGCCTGAATTTCTGGCAGTTCCCTGTTGATATACTGCTGCAGCTGTTTTTAAACGATCTTCAGCAACATTTTGCTTGCCCTTGATGTTAATGGTATTGTTCTATAATTTCCACATTTGGTTGGATCACCTTTCTTGGGAATAGGCATAAATATGGATCTCTTCCAATCAGTTGGCCAAGAAGCTGTCTTCCATATTTCTTGGCATAGATAAGTGAGCACCTCCAGCGCTGCACGTGTTTTTTGAAACATCTCAATTGATATTCTGTCAATTCCTGGAGCCTTGTTTTTCTCCATTGCCTTCAGAGCAGCTTGGACTTCTTCCTTTAGTACCGTCGATTCCTGATCAAATGCCACCCCTTGAAATGGTTGAATATTGACTAATTCTTTTTGGTATAATGACTCTGTGTATTCCTTCCATCTTCTTTTGATGCTTCCTGCGTCGTTTAAAATTTTCGCCATGGAGTCCTTCACTATTGCAACTCGAGGCTTGAATTTTTTCTTCAGTTCTTTTAGCTTGAGAAACTCCAAGCGTGTTCTTCCCTTTTGGTCTTCCATCTCCAACTCTTTGCACATGTCATTATAACATTTTACTTTGCCTTCTCCAGAGGCCCTTTGAAATCTTCTGTTTAGTTCTTTTACTTCATCAATTCTTCATTTTGCTTTAGATGCTCGAAGCTCAAGAGCAAGTTTCAGAGTCTCCTCTGACATCCACCTTGGTCTTTTCTTCCTTTCCTGTCTTTTCAGTGACCTCTTGCTTTCTTCATGGATGATGTCCTTGATGTTATTCCACAACTCATCTGGTCTTTGGTCACTAGTGTTCAAGGCGTCAAATCTATTCTGCAGATGGTCTCAAAATTCAGGTGGGATATACTCAAGGTCATATTTTGGCTCTTGTGGACTTGCTCTGATTTTCTTCAGTTTCAGCTTGAACTTGTATATGAGCAATTGATGGTCTGTTCCACAGTTGAACCCTGGCCTTGTTGTGACTCATAATATTGAGCTTTTCCATCATTTCCTTCCACAGATGTAGTCAATTTGATTTCTGTGTGTTCTATCTGGTGAGGTCCCTGTGTATAGTCGCCATTAATGTAGGTAAAAGAAGGTATTTGCAATGAAGAAGTCATTGGTCTTGCAAAATTCTATCATTCGATCTCCAGCATTGTATCTATCACCAAGGCCATATTTTCCAACTACTGATCCTTCTTCTTTGTTTTCAACTTTCGCATTCCAATCACCAGTAATTATCAATGCATCTTGATTGCATGTTCAATCAATTTCAGACTGCAGCAGCTGATAAAAATCTTTTATTTCTTCATCTTTGGCCCTAGTGGTTGGTGTGTAAATTTGAATAATAGTCGTTTTAACTGGTCTTCCTTGTAGGCGTATGGATATTATCCTATCACTGACAGCATTGTACTTCAGGATAGGTCTTTTTGACTATGAGTGCCACACCATTCCTCTTCCAGTTGTCATTCCCAGCATAGCAGACTACATGATTGTTTGATTCAAAATGGCCAATACCAGCCCATTTCAGCTTTTTTTTAATGCCTAGGATATTGATGTTTATGCATTCCATTTCATTTTTGACGATTTCCAATTTTCCTAGATTCACATTTCTTACATTCCAGGTTCCAATTATTAACAGATGTTTGCAGCTATTTCTTCTCATTTTGAGTCATTTCCTGGGTTTTGTTTATATTACTGTATACAATTGAAAGTTGTTTTTTTCTGTGTGATTCATAGCCCTAGGAAGATATGAAATATTTAAAGCAACCCAGAAGTATCCTTTATATGCGTTCCCAGGCACTCTTTTCAGTGATGTGCTAGTAAAACTGCTTTTTGCTGTCAAGTTTGGGGGTAAAAACACCCTAATTTATAGTATCTGCCAATTTCTGTAGTGTAAATCCTCCCATCATAGTGGATTTCAATCTGCAATATTGACATCTTTGAATGCAAAGCTGGAAAGAGTTGTAAAGAATTGGTACTTGTGTGTCGGGACAAGAGAGCTCCAGCATGCCACTGATTTCCACCCCAGAAGACATCAAAGTTCTGATATCTTTAATCATTGACTGGTTTTTCCCGTTCTATAATATCCTATAGATTGGATCACATAGTGTGAAATCTCTGAGACTAGTTCTTTTACTCATCAACATGTTTTAGGGGGTCATCTATATCTTTTATCCATTATGAGGCTATTCTACGATTAGTTTATTCATTTTCCTATTGAGGTTCATTTGCATTCTTTCCAGTATGGGCCTATTGTGAGTAAAACTGCTGTAAATATTGTTCAACAGACAATTTTTGTATACACATTTTCTTTTTCTAGGGTATGTTTCTAGAGGTTGAATTTCTGGGTGTTAGGTTAAGTTTAGTTTATTTTTATACTGGTGACAAACTCTTAGCAATTTTCAACAGGGATTTGCTATTTTCTACTATCCTGTCTGCAATATATGAGTCCCGGTTGGTCTACACCTTTGCCAGCACTGGGTGCCAAAAATCCTTTTAATTTTACTATTTTATTGGTTGTGAATTAGCATAGCATTGTAGTTTTAATTTGCATTCCCTAGCTGACTAGCAATGTTGAGCACTTTTTTGTGCACTTATTGGATCATCCACATATTGGACCATTCATATATCTTCTTTTGAAAGTAACTGTTCAAAGCTTCTGCCCATTGCAAATTTTTATTAGATTTTTTTATTGATTGCTTTTGCCTTGTCAGTCTTGCTAACGTTTTATGAATTTAATTGTTCTTTCAAAAACTAGCTTTTCATTAATTACTTTTCTGTTGTTGTTTTTCTACCATTTGTCTGTTTTTCTGATTCATTAATTTCCAGTCTTATCATTATAATTATCAACTTTTCACTGACTTTTGTTTAATATGCTTACCTTTGTCTAGCTTCTTAAAAAACCTTGGGTCCTTTTTAAAAAATCTTTCTTCTTTTCTAATGTAATCATATAAAGCTATAAACTTATTTTTAAGTGTTTCTTTAGCTGCATTTCACACATTCTGGTAGATTTTGCTTTCATATTCTGTTCAAAGTATTTTCTAATTTCCATTGCAATTTTTTCTTTGATCCATGGGCAATTTAAGATTGTATTGCTTAATTTCCAATTATTTGAAGATTTCCCAGATACCATTACAAAAATTCAAATGCAATTCTAATGTAACCAGAGTACATACTCTATATTTCAAACCCTTGAATGTATTGGTGGTGTTTTATGACTCATCAGTTGATCTATCTAGGTGACAGTCCCATGTGAACTTGAAAATTATGTGCATTTTGCCATTTTTTAGTGCTGTTTTGTAAATTCAAATAGGTCAAGTTTCATGATAGCACTATTCATGTCCTGTATATCTTATTGATTTCCTGTCTGTGATTTCTATTACTGAGATAAGAGTGGTGATGTTTCCAGCTAGTTCTATGGATTTGCCTAGTGCTCCTTAGTGTTGTCTGTTTTTGCTTCATGTATTTTGAAGCTATATCCATTATTATGTCCACATAACTTATTATATTATGGTAATTATTTTTATTTAGCGCTTCAATGATTAGTGTGGTAAGCAGAGTAACAACAACAACATGAACCTGTTGCGACCCTATAGGACAGAGTACAACTGACCCGTAGGGTTTCCAAAGCTGTAAATCTTTAGGGAAAGAGACTGCTATGTCATTCTCTCATGGAGAGACTGATGGGTTCAAACTGCTGATGTCTGAGCTAGCGGCCAAGTCCTTAACCACTATGCCACTATGGCTCCTATGGTAAGCAGAATAGTGGTCCCCCAGAAATGTCCAGAAGGCATTGGTAGTTCAGTGATAGAATTCTTGCCTTCCATGCAGGAGACCCAGGTTCAATTCCTGGATAATGCATTTCATACACAGCAACTGCCCATTCATGAGTGGGGGGTTGTGTGTTGCTATGATGCTGAGCAGGTTTCAGCAGAGCTTCTAGACTAAGACAGACAAGGAAGAAAGGCCTGGTGTTCTGCTTCCAAAATCAGCCAGTGAAGTCTTGTGGATCATTACCATCTGATCCACCACCGATTATAGGAATGGCCCTGGAACTGGCAGCTTTTTGTTCTGATGTGTGTGCAGTCCGGACTGACTCCAGGGTGGCTAACTACAACAAAGATGACCACACCCTACTGTCAGAATCTGTGAATATGTTGATTTACATGGTAAAAGAAATTTTGCAAAAGTCATTAAGAGAAAGTACCTGGAAAAGGAAAGATTATTCTGATGGGCCCAGTCTATTCATAAGAATCCTTAATGCCAGAGAAGTTTTCCTAGCTGGACTGGAGAAAAAGCAGCAGCAGTGGAGGTGAAGTCAAAGAGATGTGGGCTGAGAATGACTCACCCTGCCTTTGCTGGCTTTGAAGATTCGGGAAAGGGTTTAGGAGCCAAAGGATGTGCCAGCTTCTAGAAGTTGGTAATGGCCCTCAGATGACAACCAGCAAGGAAATGGACCTCTCAGTCTTACAAGGATCTAGAAGAAACTGAATTCTGCCAACAGCTTGAATTAGCAGGAGACGAATTTTCACCCAGAAAAACACAGCCTGCATACACCTTTGTTTTAGTCTGATGAGACCTGTGCTGAACTTCTAATTTACAGAAAAGTTAGACAATAAAGTGTGCTGTTTTAAGCCATAAATCTGTAGTTTGTTTTAGGCCCAAAATGGAAAACTAATACATCTAACATTTACAACATATATTTTTAACTTATCACAGCCTACTTTGAAATGATATTACAGTGTTTTATATATAAAGCAAGAAACTCCATTTTTCTTCCTTCCAATTTCGTGCTATTGTTCTCATATATTTTACTTCAACATGTTTGAAACCAATAATATATGTTTAGTATTTCATTTCTGCTATGTCCTTTTTTTCTCACTCTTATTCATTTTTGATAGTTTCCAACACCTTGTTCAAGTTCACTCTTCTTTTCTATTTCTAATATGTTCCTAAGTCCTTGTAGTGACTGTATAATTTCAGATATGGCAGCTTTTATTTTAGAATTCCTGTTTGGTTCTTTTGAAATATAATTTCCATTTTTCTTTGATAGCCTTCCTTTGTTCTTTCATTTTTGTCTTTTTATTACTGAACGCATTTAATATGGATGTTAGAATAGCTGAGAGTCCTGGTCTGCTAATTCCATTTTCTCTGTCATATCTCAGTTTTTTTCCTATCATCTGATTTTTTTTTTTTTCCTGTGAACTATCACAATTTCTTGCTTCTTTTCGCTGACAACAATTCATGATTTTGCATGATGCTAATGGACATTGTACTGTTGAATGTCTGGATTTTATTGTCTTTCTTAACAGAGTGTTGAGTTTTGTTTCAGTAGGTGGCTAATTTACATTTGCATCTAATTGACCCTTTGAGGAAAAAGAAAATGTGCATACATGTCTTGAGTATCCTTTAACCTAGATTACATCTGTGCTTAAAGCATAGCCTAAAGATAGGAATCAGCCTAAGAAAAGTATAGAGCTACTAAAAACAAAACAAAATTATTTTCTATCAAAAAGAAAGGATGATGTAGAGGGTGGGAGTAAGAACACAGATGGCAGAGCCATGATAAATCATTTCTAGGCAACAGAACTGAGCCCTAACTAAAGAACTGGCATATGCACTGGGATGGAATTCAGAATTGCTGCTATGAGCTACCCATTTTCTTTCTTTTTGAGTAGGACTATCGTAACTCTCAATTTCAGGTTGTTGTTTTCATTTCAAAATTAATATTTATTATCTTTTTCTTGGCTTCTTTTATATTCCTTATTGATTATCTGCATTGTATTAATTTCATAATTGTATTAAGTTCACAGCACTCTTTAAATCAAAGTTATCAAAGTATAGTTCATTCTATTGTTGTCGTTATTAGATGCCATTGAATCAGCTCCAACTCATAGCAACTCTATGTACAACACAACGAAACACTGCCTGGTCCCGTGTCATCCTCACAATCGGTGCTATGTTTGAACCAATTGTTGCAGCCACTGTGCCAATCCATCTCATTGAGGATCTTCCTCTTTTCCACTGACCCTCTACTTTACCAAGTTTCATGTTCTCCAGGGCCTGGTCCCTCCTGATAACGTCTAAAGAACATGATATGAAGTTTCACCATCTTGGTGTCTAATGAGCATTCTGGTTGTACTTCTTCCAAGACAGGTTTATTTGTTCTTCTGTCAGTCCGTGATTTATTTAATATTCTTCACCAACATCCTAATTCAAAGACATCAATTCTTCTTATGTCTTCCTTATTTATTTTCAGCTTTTGCATTCATATGAGGCAATTGATAGTACCATGACTTAGGTCAGGCACACCTTAGTCCTCAAAGTTACATCTTTGCTTTTTAACACATTAAAGAGGTCTCTTGCAGCAGATTTTTCCAGTGCAATATGTCATTTGATTTCCTGACTGCTGCTTCCATGGGTGCTGATCCTTAACAACTAAAACTTTTTCTCCATTTATCATGATGTTGCTTATTGGTCCAGTTGTGATGATTTTTGTTTTCTGTACGTTGAGTTGCAATCCATACTGTAGACTGTAGTCTGATCTTCACCAGTAAATGCTTCAGGTCCTTTTCACTTTCAGCAAGCAAGTTTGTGTCATCAGCATAATGCAGGTTGTTATTTAGTCTTCCTCCAATCCTGATCTTGAGTTCTTCTTCATATAGTCCAGCTTCTAGTATTATTTATTCTCTATACAGATTGAATAAGCATGGTGAAAGGATACGACCTTGGGGCACATGTTTCCTAGCTTTAAACCAGGCAATATCCTCTTGTTCTGTTTGAACTACGGCCTCTAGGTCTATGTATAGATTTCATGTGAGCACAATTAAATGTTCTGGAATTCCCATTCTTCGTAACATTATCCATAACTTGTCATGATCCACACAGTCAAATGCATTTGCATAGTCAGAAAAACACAGGTAAGCATCTGGTATTCTCTGCTTTCAGCCAAGATCCATCTGAAATCAGCAATGATAACCCTTGTTCCACATCTTCTTTTGAATCTGGCTTGAATTTCTGGAAGTTCCTTGTTGATGCGCTGCTGCAACTATTTTTTAATTCAGCAAAATTTTACTTTCATGTGATATTAATGATAATATTAACTGTTTAAAAGCATCTTAATTTTTAATTTAGAAATATAAATTACAAATTTGATGAATTCCTCATTCTGTTGGGTCGCCTTTCTTTGGAATGGGCACAAATATGGATCTCTTCCAGCCTGTTGGCCAAGTAGCTGTCTTCCAAATCTCTTGGCATAGACTAGTGAGTGCTTCCAGCATTGCATCTAATTTTTGAAACATTACAATCTGTCAGTTCTGGAGTCTTGTTTTTCACCAATGCCTTCAGTGCAGCTTGGATTTCTTCCTTCAGTGCCATCAGTTCTTGATCACAGACTACCTCCTGAAATGGTTGAATTTCACCCAATTGTTTTTGTTGCAATGACTCTGTATTCCCTCCATCTTCTTTTGATGCTTCCTGTGTTGTTCAATATTTTGCCCATAGAATTCTTCAATATTACAACTTGAGGCTTGAATTTTTTGTTCAGTTCATTTAGTTTGAGAAATGCCAATTGTGTTCTTCATTTTTGGCTTTCTAACTCCAGGTTTTTGTGCATCTCATTTTAATATTCTACTTTGTCTTCTGGAGCTGCCCTTTGAAATTTTCTATGCATCTCTTTTACTTCATTTCTTGTATAAACTTTAGCTACTCTGTAGTCAAGAGCAAATTTCAGAGTCTCTTCTGACATCCATTTTGGTCTTTTCTTTCTTCCCTGTCTTTTTAATGGCCTTTTGCTTCTTCATGTGTGATGTTCTTGATGTTGTCCCACAACTTGTCTTCAGTCATTAGTGTTCAATGTTTCAATCTATCCTTGAGGTGGTCTCTGAACTCAGTTGGGACATATTCTAGGCCCTAACTTTCGCTCTCATGTACTTTTAGTTTTCTTCAGCTTTATTTTACCTTAGGAGAACAAATACTTTGAATGTTAATGGGTAAGATAATGGCATTTTTTTAAATATAATTGCTTTATTTTAAAATTTATTTATTTATTTAAAGAATCTCTTTTGTTATTGAGTCATTCAAGTCATTTTTTTTTAAGTTCTTCATAGAAATTCACATTCTAGGATTTTGCATTTAGAATTTAATGATTGATCATGGAAAAGGATTTAGAATAAACTTTCTGACTTTTCATTTAATTGCCATATGATTTAATACACATTATTTATAATAAGATTTCTTATAGCCTCAAGGAAAAATATTCCTTTTAGACCTTGTTCATACATTTTAAAATGCCTTTATTTGTATTCTGTGGAAGAGCAAATTAATTTAAAACACACTTTAACTTACATTTGTACACTGCTCATATCTAACAGCAATATTAGGATGAGAAATATTTCTTTGTGTTTTGCTCTTAACTGCTTGAAAACCACAAAATGTGAGAAAAGTTCTCATATCCCAAGTCCCATTCAGGTAAATAGTGTCTGGAAATTTGTGCAAATGTCTGTGTCAGGTATCTAGGGTGTTCTAACTATATAGACTATGCACATATATCTACTCATTCCATAAGGCAGGAAAATGGAATGTATATAGTCACTGTACCAAAAATAATTGGTCTTGGTTCTACCATTTCAAGACATAGCATATGATCAAGAACTGGTGGTACTGAAGGAAGAAGTTCAAGCTGCACTGAAGGCATCGATGACAAGCAAGGCTCCAACAATGACAAAATACCAATTGAGGTGCTTCAATAAATGGGTGCAACCCTGGAAGCATTTACTTGTCTATGACAAGAAATTTGGAAGATTTCTACCTGGGTAACCAACTGGAAGAGATCCATATTTATGCCAATTATAAATAAAAGTGATCCAACAGAATGGAAATTGTCAAAGAATGTCATTAATATTAAATGTTAGCAAAATTTTGCTGAAGACACTTAAAAAATGGTGTAGCTGTACATTGCCAGGGAGCTGCCAAAAGTTCAAGTCAGAATCATAAGATGATATAGAATGAGGAATATCATTGCTGTGGTCAGATGAAAGAAGAAAATAGCAAAAAGATGTTTACAGGTGCTTTATCAACTAGGCAAAGGCATTTGACTACTTGGGTCATAACAAATTATGGCCAAAATTATAAAGAACGGGAATTCCAGAACACTTAATTGTGTTCATGTGCAATCAGTACATGGATCAGGTAAAGAAACAGTGTATAATCATTATCTCCTTATATGGAGGCAACTCTCCATGTAAAGATGTGGCCGAGCATAGCAAGGAATTTTTACTTTTCTTTATAAACCCATCTGTCATTTTGTTTTATCAAAAGCCCATTTTATAATAAAAAATAAGAAAAAATTGAAAGAGAGGAAATAAAAAATGGACTAATAGTGAGGGCCTAATTTTAACTATATTGTGGACATATATTATGACAGAACTGGGATCAGGGTTTCTATACTAAAATGAAGAGTTTTGTTTTCTTAGTGTCGTCATAAGTCAAATCACACTTGACCAAAACTGATTGACCCATTAATGGTCCACTAATTACATAATTTTTCTTTTCTCCAGTTGTTAAACAGTCTACACCTTATACCTTTTCTTTTTTTTTTTTTTAATCACATCCTATAATTCATACAGAGCCCTGGTGGCTCAGTGGTTAAGAGCTCAGCTGCTAACAAAAAGGCTGGCAGTTCTATATTCTTGTATCAGCTCTTTCAATGTTTATTTCTATAAAAGTAATTTAGGGTTATCTGGCCAAATTTCAAAATAATTAGTTAAGATTTTGATTGAGATTTTGTTAGTTTATAGATTAAAGTTGAATTGACATCTTCACAGGATTGAGCCTACTCAAAGAAATACACAGTAGTACTTTCTGCTTAATAATAATAATAATTAATAATAACTGTTATCCTTCTAAATAGCTTTGTAATTCACTTTCTAGAGATTTAGTGTATTATTTATTAATTTTATTCTAATTAAATTTTTATTATTAAATCTGTTGTTTCTTTTTGATTTATTCAGATTTTATCATTATACACTTATATAGAATGCTATTGTTTGCAAATTACTATCATGAAAGTAGGTATGTCAAAAACTCAAGAAAGTAAGTATACCAAATAAAACTCAATATATATAGCTAAGCCTATTAAATACAAATAATATATATATGTATACACAGCCTTGAAAATACAGTAACACAGAATGTATTTTTAATTTCTGCTTTTTTAAATTTTTTAATGAATACTCATTTTACATGTTATTAGCTTGTGACTGAGACCAAGGAAAATAATGTAATAAGCTGTACTATATAAAATGATATATTATGATATAAAATAATATATTTTCTGGTACCATGTAATACCTCTTGCTTTCTTCATGTATGACGTCCTTGATGTCATTCCACAACTCGTCTGGTCATTGGTCACTAGTGTTCAATGCGTTAAATCTATTCTTCAGATGGTCTCTAAACTCAGGTGTCATATACTCAAGGTCATATTTTCTCTCTCGCGGACTTGCTTTGATTTTCTTCCGTTTCAGCTTGAGCTTGCATATGAGCAATTGATGGTCTGTTCCACAGTCGGCCCCTGGCCTTCTTCTGACTGATGATATTGAGCTTTTCCATCATCTCTTTCCACAGATGTAGTCAATTTGATTTCTGTGTATTCCATCTGGCTAGGTCCATGTGCAGAGTTGCCGTTTATGTAGGTAAAAGAACGTATTTGCAATGAAGAAGTCGTTGGTCTTGCAAAATTCTATCATTCGATCTCTGGCATTTTTTCTACCACCAAAGCCATATTTTCCAACTACTGATCCTTCTTTTTTGTTTCCACCTTTCGTATTCCAATTGCCAGTAATTATCAATGCAACTTGATTCCATGTTCAATCAACTTCAGACTGCAGCAGCTGATAAAAATTTTCTATTTCTTCATCTTTGGCCCTAGTGGTTGGTGTGTAAGTTTGAATAATAGTAGTATTAACTGGTCTTCCTTGTAAGCATATGGATATTATCCTATCACTGACAGCGTTGTACTTCAGGATAGATCTTGAAACGTTCTTTTTGATGGTGAATGCAACACCATTCCTCTTTGAGTTGTCATTCCCACCATTGTAGACTATATGATTGTCCAATTCAAAATGGCCAATACCAGTCCATTTCAGCTTACTAATGCCTAGGATATTGATGTTTATGCATTCCTTTTCATTTTTGACTATTTCCAATTTTCCTAGATTCATTGAAAAGAAAGAAAAGACCAAAATGGATACCAGAAGAGACTCTGAAACTTGCTCTTGAATGTCTGGCAGCTAAAGCAAAAGGAAGAATTGATGAAGTAAAGGAACCAAACAGAAAATTTCAAAGGGCCTCTCGAGAAGACAAAGTAAAGTATTATGATGACATGTGCAAAAAGCTGGAGATGGAAAGCCAAAAGGGAAGAACACGCTCGGTGTTTCTCAAGCTGAAAGAACTGAAGAAAAAATTCAAGCCTTGAGTTCCAATAGTGAAGAATTCCATGGGGAAAATATTAAATGGGCAGGGAACATCAAAAGAAGATGGAAGGAATACACAGAGTCATTATACCAAAAAGAATTAGTCAATGTTCAACCATTTCAAGAGGTGTCATATGATCAGGAATCGATGATACTGAAGGAAGAAGTCCAAGCTGCTCTGAAGGCATTGGCAAAAAACAAGGCTCCAGGAAATGATGGAATATCAATTGAGATGTTTCAACAAACAGATGCAACACAAGAGGTGTTCACTCATCTATTCCAAGAAGTATGGAAGACAGCTTCCTGGCCAACTGACTGGAAGACATCCATATTTATGCCTATTACAAGAAAGTTGATCCAACTGAATGTGGAAATTACAGAACAATATCATTAATATCACATGCAAGCAAAATTTTGCTCAAGATCATTCAAAAATGGCCGCAGCAGTATATCGACAGGAAACTGCCAGAAATTCAGGCCAGTTTCAGAAGAGGACATGGAATTAGGGATATCATTGCTGATGTCAGATGGACCCTGGCTGAAAACAGAGAATACCAGAAGGATGTTTACCTGGGTTTTATTAACTATGCAAAGGCATTCGACTGTGTGGATCATAACAAACTATGGATAACATTATGAAGAACGGGAATTCCAGAACACTGTATTGTGCTCATGAGGAACCTTTACATAGATCAAGAGGCAGTTGTTTAGACAGAACAAGGCCATACTGATTGGTTTAAAGTTAGGAAAAGTGTGCATCAGGGTTGTATTCTTTCACCATACCTGTTCAATCTGTATGCTGAGGAAATAATACGAGAAGCTGGACTATATGAAGAAGAATGGGGCATCAGGATTGGAGGAAAATTCATTAACAACCTGTGTTATGCAGATGACACAACCTTGCTTGCTGAAAGTGAAGAGAACTTGAAACACTTACTAATGAATATCACAGACCATGGCCTTCAGTATGGATTGCACCTCAACATAAAGAAAACAAAAATCCTCACAAATGGACCAATAAGAACATCACGATAAATGGAGAAAAGATTGAAGTTGTCAAGGATTTCATTTTCCTTGGATCCACAATCAATAGCCATGGAAGCAGCAGTCAAGAAATCAAAAGATGCATTGCATTGGGTAAATCTGCTGCAAAGGACCTCTTCAAAGTGTTGAAGAGCAAAGATGTCACAATGCAGACTAAGGTGCACCTGACCCAAGCCATGGTATTTTCTACCACATAGTATGCGTGTGAAAGCTGAACAATGAATGAGGAAGACCAAATAATAATTGACGCCTTTGAATTGTGGTTTTGACAAAGAATATTGAATATACCATGGACTGCCAAAAGAACAAACAAATCTGTCTTAGAAGAAGTACAACCAGAATGCTCCTTAGAGGCAAGGATGGCGAGACTGCGTCTTCTGTACTTTGGACATGTTGTCAGGAGGGATCAGTCCCAGGAGAAGGACATCATGCTTGGCAGAGTATAGAGTCAGTGGAAAAGAGGAAGACCCTTAACGAGGTGGATTGACATGGGGGCTGCAACAATGAGCTCAAGAATAACAAGGATTGTAAGGTTGGCTCAGGACTGGGCATTGTTTCGTTCTGTTGTTCATAGGGTCACTATGAGTCCGTACTGACTCGACAGCACCAAACAACAACAACCAAAACCATGTAATGTCGCATCACACCATATCATATTCTAGTATATATCACCATGGTTCATATTATATTTCCTTCTCCATCTCTTTATATCAAATCTTGCTTCTGACATTAATAAGTTTCTAACTAGGAGGCATTTAGTCAAGTATATTCAATGTAGATATTTCCCAAAGGAATATTCAGATATTTTTTTCTATCACTATTAATCTTTGGCCTGTCAAATCCAAGGTCTTTATAAGAATTTGATTGAGAAAATAAATTCAAACGACCCTATTTATTGTTGATAGATGTCTGTGATTTGTGGACCAATACTTAAAAGTTTTTAGTTACCGTATATAAAGCAACTGAGTATTTGACATGCCTTTCACCTGGGCACAGAATAATTTTCTGGGGGATACTTAATGAGTTCTTTCAATAAAAGCATAAGGACATTCTTTCATGTCTCTGATAGTGTATTTATTTGTTTTTTCCTTCATAATTCTGTTCCAAATAATTATTATTTCAGCTTCTTTTAGTGTAAATGAAATATAAAAGTCTTCTGAGTATTTTAAAACCTAACTTTTTAATATTTAGAATCCAAAGACCTTGAATCAATCATTTATTTTTGATGATAATTTCCAAGATTTTTCAAATGTATATCAGTAATTTGGAAGAACAGCCAAGGCTATCTGTGAAATGTTTTAGATTAAGCAGCTATAATAATGATAGTTGGTAAATTCTTCTTGGTGTTTTATGTTAGATTGCTTTTTAATAAGAAAGCAATTTTGATAAGTTCTTTAAAAGGATTATGAACCCTTAATGAATGTTCAATTATAATAAAAATAACTTTTAATATTTTACTCTGTAAAGCCTTCTTTAAGAATAAAGGATTGTCAGAGATTAAGAAACTATCCGTTTGTCAGCACAATGAAGAATTGTATTGTAAACTGAAATATTACCTACAAAAACACCAACAAATGAAATTCAAAATGTTATATTGACTAACTTTGTGATTGATTTTATTTGATTATTAAAAGTCGCATATGAAGTAACAGACTAGAGTTAATTAAAACACAAGACAAACATTTTAAAGGCAGCAGAAGAGGCAGACTGAAATGAAGAAGTCTTTGGCATAAGATATATAGGTTATTTTTTAATGGAATTGAGAATTATCAGTAAGCTACATCAAAGTTGCAACGATTTCACGGCTTGAAATGAAAGTAATCAGCATTCTAAAATACATTAACCAGAGCTAACAAAATCCCTTAGCTTATCCCTCTCATTTTGTAAAAGTTATTTTATGATACAATGTAAAAATGAATTGAAAATTTAATCATGAGATAAAATGTAAAATATTCTTTTTTCACTCTTGTAGTAAATACAAAATGTATATGATATATTTAAAGAAAGAAAAATACATAAATAACAAAAGTAGTTCTATCTTACTTCTTACGACAAAGTTCATTATTGTTATGTAGAAAATTGTTATTTTTGAAAATAGTTTTATTCAGAGGTGAGTCCACGGATGAAAAGATTATTTTTACTAGACTTTAAGATAAAGAGGTTAATGGAAAAAATATATATCTATATATATTTCAAAATAGGCATATGAAAGTCAGAATGCTTTCAATTTAAGTGTCAGGTTCTAGGTGCAGTCAAGATTTTACAAATCTCAGGAGACATTTCTTCTGCCCAAAGAGTAGTGACCTTAGAGCTTATATCTCTAAACTAGAAGAATAAAACTTATACCCTTCTCTCACAGATCTTGAAGCATTGAATAAAAGTTTTTTTTTTTTTTTTTTAAGGCCTCTTTTAGAGGCCACACGTAAGAAATCAAACAAAATGGAGAAAAAAGAGAGAAAGAATAAGGAATTAGTGTTTTGAAGAAAACTACAATGTTGCTTTTTTTCTACCATAGGTAAAGTAACAAATACTTTAGGATATTTATTCTTTAACAAAGACAACAACAACAAAAGTGTGAAATGACCAATTGGGTCATTGCTGTAAAATTTGAATTAAAGGCAAGCTATAGATAGATGGAGCTCATCAGACTTCTCCATGTGAGCAGTAAGCGTAGTGAAAGAGTGGATTCTGAGCAAATTGAAGGGACTCTGGGGAAATGATGAAGGAGAAATGGACATAGGTCATAGCCTCTTAAAACTTTTTCATTAAAGCAAGAGACTTTTGTAAGAAAAATCTATAGTTGAGACACTAAAAAAAAAAAAAAAAAAAAAAAAAAACTTGTCCTGGAACTTAATATTTCACAATAAAATCTGAAGAAGAACAAATTTCAACTTGTTAACTGAAAAAAAATCTGTAAGTTCTGCTTCTGAGATACAGCATTAAAAGGAAATTTTGGATTTAAGGGTAAATATTGGTAAATTCTCACATGACTTAAAAAGCTTAGACAAACACACTTATAAACTCTTGTCTAAGCATAATTCTCTTGGAATCAAATTCAATAAATTGGAGATATATTAACAGATATTTGTGGCAAGATTTTGAATGGCTCAGAGACTAAAAAAAATCTGGTTTATCTGAATATTTCTAATAAATCAAATAAAAATTATTAAACATTTTCTATACTCAAAGTCCTAAAATGGTAAAGAACAGAAAAAAATTGCCCCTAATTCCAACTCATAGAGACCTTATACCAACAACCAACCCACTCTCTTCAAGACTATTCAGGCTCATAATGACCCCATAGGGTTTCCAAGGCTATAAATTTCTTTGGAAGCTGACTGCCACATCTTTATCCCATGGAGCTGCTGGTGATTTGTAACCATAGACCTTTTGCTTAGCAGTCAGTCACTTTAACCACTGTGTCCCCTGGGGTCCTTCACCTATGTAAAACTGCCCCATAGGGTTTCCTAGGCTATAATCAGTATGGGACCAGATCACCAGGTTTTTCTGCCATGGAGCAGCTGGTGGATTCCAACCTCTGACTTTTGGGTTAACAGACCAGCACTTAACCATTGCACCACTAGGACTTCTTAAAACTAGTATAAGCCCCAAAATACCAAATCTGTTGCCATGGAGTCAATTCTGACTCCTAGCGACCCTGTAGGACAGAATAGAACTGCCCCATAGAGTCGCTATGAGTCGGAATCCACTCCACTGGCAACAGGTTTTTTTTTTTTTTTTAAAATAGGGTTTCCAAGGAGTGGCTAATGGATTTGAACTGCTGGCCTTTTGCTTAGCAACCAAGCTCTTAATCACTACGCCTCTAGGGCTCCAAGGTAGTATAAAACAGAGGAATTACTAGTCTTCGAAACCAAAAGATCCTGAATTCAAATCTCATACCTGAAGTTAAATAGCTATGAACATTTTGATTTACCTAAACTTACTGCGATTCGGTTTGCATACCTGTATATTGGAGATAATAATATTTATCCCTTAAAAGATTACTTGAGAAAACTGTGCCTTGCAAATAGTAACTGTATGACAATGCAAGTTTTTCAAACTACAATCGACTTTTGCTAGATTGTAAACATCTTGAAAATAGGAACTATTCGATCTTTTATTACCCCAGTGTCTAAAAATATGCTTCGGAATAGAAATTGTTTGAAAACATGTTTGTTGAATTTCATCATGGGCTCGAACTTGGTTTCTAAACCACTGGAACATCGAAAGCTAAGTAAACAAACCATAAAATCTCAGGAATATAGCAAACATTAAAAATCACATACAGGTATTTATGTTTGTGCATTGGCTCTTCCAGACCCCCTCCCATGTTTAATTCCAAAGCCACATAGAAGAAATAGATTAACCTTTTTACTAGAAGTTTTGGCTTCAAAAGGGCCAAATCCATTAGCCCATTAATGAAGAGATTTATATTAAATAATCATTTGATCCTCAGAGGATGGTGGATTGGAGAAAATTGACTATGATTTTAGAAATTCATTATTTTCTAGTAATTATGGAAAATTAATAAATTATAATCCTGATCCTGATCCTGATATTTATCTCCCATTCACCAGGCATCTAATTAAAATGATTCTCAGCTCCTGCCTGTGCTTTAGAAACAACTAGGAATTAAAAAAAAGAAATATTTTACTTTACTCCAAATCAGCTAAGTAAAAATCTCTAGAGAACACATCCAAAGCCTCAGGTAGTTTCAGTGGGCCACCTGGTTTGAGAACTACTGACTAAGAAAATCTTGCCTTTCTCAATTATTCCCTTTTTTTTTTAAAAGATAATCCCAGGATCATCTGAAGAGGTAACATAAAAACAATTTTTTTTTTTTTAAATATCTATCTTAGTTACTACCTGACAGGTTAACATTAAATCTTTACTGCCTTTTGTCTCTTGGCTTGCCCATCCCCCTTCTCCAGAACGGCATACTCGTAGCAATATTAGTGATATCACATTCATTGAGCCTGTTTACCAAAAAGTGGCAGGTAATCTAGATTTCATAGGAAGATGCATGTGTGCCAGAGGACAGAAGACAAAGTCCACAATGATTCAAGGTCCTTCCACAGTTGATGAAGCTTTTAGGGACCCATCGATTTGGAACATGCCAAGACAAGCCTTCAAATGTAAAGGAAGAATTGTTGGACTCAGCCTCCAAACACCAAGAACGAGGCACAGTTGTTTATGGGCATCTCTGGGATTTCAAGGCAGCATTTATGGCACTTGACAATAGTTCTGTGTCCCATTTGTCAGCATATCCAGAATAAGATAAAAGCAGTTTTGTCACTTTTGCCATGAGACCCCCAAATGTACAATTACTTAAGATGCCTCTGG
This sequence comes from Loxodonta africana, assembly GCF_030014295.1. Lineage (NCBI taxonomy): Eukaryota > Metazoa > Chordata > Mammalia > Proboscidea > Elephantidae > Loxodonta > Loxodonta africana. The sequence continues at coordinate 16,357,672 of NC_087358.1, read as the reverse complement.
TGGATAAGAATGACATTTAGAGCTTTTAGCAAGTTACAACAGAAGAGTTAAGTGCAGACCCCTATAATCCTGGAACAATGCTATCCCTCCTGAAGCAAATAACTACTCTCTGTTTGAAAAATAACTCTGTAGACTCATAAGATATCAAGTGATTATACATCCAGTCATCATGGGATAGGAGTTATCCAATCTACTGAGTCTTGAAGTCAGGCTGGGTGAATTTGATGTCACCCTGGGCTGGTTCAGAAAGTGTAAATACATTTCATGAAAAAATGGCCAAGAATCACATCTCTCCTACTTATGATACAATGGCACTTCTTTCTCAAGTCAAGCCTACTGAGTCATGGATGATTTCCTGTAACAACATGGAAGAGGGAAGAAATTGAGCATGGCTGACAGATGTCATTGTTGTTGTTAGGTGCCACCGAGTCAGCTCTGACTCATAACAACCCTATGCACAACAGAACGAAATACTGCCTGGACCTGAGCCATCCTTGCAATTGTTGTTATGCTTGAGCTCATTGTTGCAGCCACTGTGCCAATCTACCACGTTGAGGGTCTTCCTCTTTTCCGCTGACCCTGTACTCTGCCAAGCATGATGTCCTTCTCCAGGGACTGATCCCTCCTGAAGATTATATCAGCTGCTGCAGTCTGAAATTGATCGAACATGCAATCAAGATGCATTGATAATTACTGGCGATTGGAATGCGAAAGTTAGAAACAAAGAAGAAGTATCAGTAGTTGGAAAATATGGCCTTGGTGATAGAAACAATGCCAGAGATCAAATGACAGAATTTTGCAAGACCAGTGACTTCTTCATTACAAATACCTTCTTTCACCAACATAAACGGCGACTGTTCACATGGACCTCTCCAGATGGAACACACAGAAATCAAATTGACTACATCTGTGGAAAGAGACGATGGAAAAGCTCAATACCATCAGTCAGAAGAAGGCCAGGGGCCAACTGTGGAACAGACCATCAATTGCTCATATGCAAGTTCAAGCTGAAACTGAAGAAAATCAGGGCAAGTCCAAGAGAGCCAAAATATGACCTTGAGTATATCCCACCTGAGTTTAGAGACCATCTGAAGAATAGATTTCACGCATTGAACACTAGGCTTACAAATAAAAAAAAATTTTTTAATTCATTAGCATTAGTAGAAATTATATCACTGACACATATAGACCCATTCTGAGGTGACATTAATAAGCCATGAAAATTTCTCAAGAGGTAGAGCTTTGAGCAGTACATTGTCTCAATTTGTATAAAGGGAAAGGTGATCTAACCTTGGAATACACAGTTACTCCTGTGCAGGTTCAAATGGTTTGGCTGTTGTACAAAGATATGAAAGGTATAAGACTAGAAGATGCAAAGTCAAGAACATTTGGGGAAAAAATCATGTAGAAAGAACCTACAAGAATGAGAACAATGTATTTGGGTCTTTTTGTCTCACATTAGTGCTTTCTAGAAAGTATTCACTACAGAGGATGTTCTTGTCAACTCAGTGACGAGTTGAGTCATCTGGTGAACATCACCCATCAACTCTCTTTAGCAATCCTGGTGCTGGCACAACGGACTCATGAAGAGAGTGGTCATGGAATGAAATTCTGTATGAAATTCTTCCTAAAGCTGATCTAGCTACAACTGCTGAGTACTCTACCTGCCAGCAACAGAGGCCAACACTGATGCCTCATTATGTCGTTGTTCCTTAAGTAATACAGCCAGGAACTTGGAACAGTTTATAAGGTTTCTTCCACCTTAGTGGGGGGCAGCGATTTTCCTTAACAAAATAAATATATGCTCAAGATAAGGGTTTGCCTTCCCTGTGTACTAGGCCTTCATCCTACACCACTACTTATAGAATATCTGATCTATTGACTTAGTATCCTATGCAGCTAGGCCTCAAACTCAGGGAAACATTTTACAGCAAAGAAGGAGGGAGAATGAGTGCATGGGCATAGGATTCGTTGTTTTTACAATGCACACTGATACCCCAGCACGGAACAGTGACCGATTTATGTTTTGTTTTGTTTTTGGAAATACTCAGAGTCTGGAAATCAACAAGAGGTACCGAATCACTTTAACATCATTCCTCATGACTACCTTATGAAATTCGTTCTTCCCATCCCCACAACCTTAGGCTCTGCACGGTAAGAACTGTTTTTCTTTTAAGAAACAGTCCTTCTAAGGGAGAGCATGAAGGTTCCACTGATCTGGAAAACATAAATACAACATGGCAATTTGAGTTCTTTGAGCCAGAAGACCAGAATGCAAAGAAAGAAATTACTTTGCTTGCTGGAGAGAGCAACCTTGATGCCACTCTGGATGTAAATTTGCTGATTAACTATGGGAACAGAAAGAAAAGTTTCCAGAATTTTGGAAATGCCCTTGGTTGTGTTTTAGTGTTTTCTTTCTTTTTTTTTTGGTTGTTTCTTGTGGTAACATTGAAGGGTAATGGCAGCTACCTTAGCCCAACAAGGAAGGTAGGTGGAGTTCTGGGTCATTCCATCTTAAGTACTGGCTGAGATGAGGTGATGAATAACATCACCTTAGCAAAGATTGGCTAATCCTCTTTAATCTTTAATCCACTCACATGGAATCCTTGGACGTGCACTATTCCTCTTTAGCAAGAGGTGAAGACCTTTTGTTTTTACACAAGATTCATATATTCAAAGAGGATATGTGTCATGGATTGAATTGTTTCCCCCCAAAATATGTGTCAACTTGGTTAGGCTATGATCCCCAGCATTGTGTGGTTGTCTTCCATTTTGTGATTTTCTCATGTGTTATAAATCACAATCTCTTCCTGTGGTTAAAGAGGATGAGGATGGGATGTAACACCCTTGCTCAGGTCACATCCCTGATCCAATGTAAAGGGAGTTTCCCTGGGGTGTGGCCTGCAATGCCTTTTACCTTAAAACTTACTACAGATAAAAGGAAAGGGAAGTAATAGAGAGCAGAGAGTTGGGGACCTTACACCTCCAAGAAAGTAGTGCTGGGAGCAGAGCGTATTCTTTGGACCCAGGGTTGCTGCTCGAGAAAGCTCCTAGTACACGGGAAGACTGGTGGCAAGGGCCTTCCTCCAGAGCTGGCAGAGAAGCCTTCCCCTGAAACTGATGCCCTGAATTTGGACTTCTAGCTTACTAAACTGTGAGAGAATAAATTTCTCTTTCTGGAAGCTATCCACTTGTAGCTTTTCTGCTATAGCAGCACTAGATGACTAAGACAATGTGAATAGATACAAGCATAATGGGAAGCTGAACTCCACTCAGCATATGCGTCACCTCGGGTCTTGAACATCTGCCTTCCTATACAATCTAAGTGCCATTTGCAAGGGCCCAATCTGTACCAGGGTCCAAAGAACAGGTTTCTGCTGCAGCCTGCACAGCAACTACAGATCAAGAAGCCTTGTGTACCTCTGATGTCCCTGGGTAGTGCAGACTGTTAGCACACTTGGCTGCTAATCAAAAGATTGTCAGTGTGAGTGCACCCAGAGGCATCTCGGAAGAGAGACTTGGAGATCTACTTCTGAAAAATCAGCCACCGAAATCCCTATGGAGCACAGTTTTACTGTGGTAAACATGGAGTTACTATGGGTTGAAGCGAACTGGGCAATAAGGGGTTTTGTGTGCCACTAAGTGACAGGGAGAGATTTCTGTGTCACTTAATGTGCAAGGACCATGGTGCCTCTGGTCAACCCAATAACAGCCAGGAGGTGCAGCCAAAAGAATATGGGAGAGTTCTTTTCTGTGGGTTGGACTTTGACTTCTGGAAAAATGAAGTTGTTAGGGATTTAGGGGTTGAATTCTTCTCTTTTCTTCCTTTTATATAGACAGATTTGAGATGCAGTAAACGTATTTATCCTCTCTGAAAACGTCCTGTGAGACAAGCAATCACTCCTGTTGGCTACAAAAAAATTTTTTTTTTTTTAAGTAAGGTAAATTTTTTTTCTTTTTGCTTTTTCTACCTCCCCTTTCCCCTTATGCCTGCCTCCACGGTATTGCACATCCCATCATACTTTTAACATCCGAGTTTTTCCTCAGACTCTGTTTTCTAACTTGAACTAAAACATCACCCAGACACTGTCTGAAAAAAATATGTTTAAGAACAAAGCATACTCAAACTAATAATAGAGAGCAAAGATATAATAAAAATTTAGCTTATCAATACTTGTAGTATTAAAGTGGTAGTTTAAAACAGATAATATACCTGTATTTAATCTAAAATATCTAGTAAATCATTCTTCTATAATTAGGATTTTTAGTTTTTTTCCTCCTTTGTAATTGATATTATTTCCGGGACCCCTTCTACTTTTTCTTTTTTTTTGTCAATGTAAGACCATACTCTTCACGCATTGATCACTAGGAAGCAAATGGGCCCCGAAACACTGAATTATCTTTCTAAGATCCTCATTCCTCCCTTCCCTTAACATACACAGCCCCATCACTGTTTAGACCCTTGGTACTAACTTGATGTCAGTGGCCATCATTGAGGCTCTGTCATTTGAGTTGCGCGTCTTCTTTAGCCCACTTTCCACCCAAATCAACTTTTGAAAACTTTTCACTTTTCCCTCTGCAAGTTTCAGTTGATGAATACCACACTCCCTTATATCCCCCAAAATGTCTCTGAAACTCTCCTTTACTTTCTCCTTCTGACTCAAACATAGACTTCCTGTGTTGGATGTTTTCTCACATATACTCTCAGACCGTGGGGGCAGGGTATATCACCTCTTCAATCTTTGTTAAGACTTCTGGAGCTTTCTCCCTCTCTTCTCTCTAAAAACCTATGTTTGGAATTTTTATGGCAGTAGAATATTCTACTCTCTATTGTTCTTTGTTAAAGTAATCATAAAATTAATCTACTATCCTCAGGGCATTCCCTTGTATTTTTGCAAATCTTTTAGCTTCTGGCTCAGAGTTACTCTCTCATCCACTAAGTCTATCAGCGTGAACTGTGATTTCAGTTTCTACCTAGAAGATCTGGGCAATAAACCAACCTTTCAGTTCTTTGATCACCTGTCTAATAATATTCTCAGATTTCATCCACTCACTTCTTGATCATACTCAAGAACTTGTTATTATCTATAAATGAAAATTATTCACAATTTTAATTTTCAGCATTTCATTCTCCAGCCTTCAGTTCTTTCTTTCCACTTAACTCTCCTCAGCACCTTCTCTCTACAGTACATTGATGCTGCCAACTTTATACCACTCTTCTTTTCCTCTAATGTGCTCACTTCTGTCACGTTGTTGTTGTTTTTATTAGATGTGCTCGAGTCAGTTTTGATTCATAGAGACCCTATGTACCACAGAAAAAAACACTGCCCGGTCCTGTGCCATGCTCACAATCAATGTTATACTTGAGCCCATTGTTGTAGCCACTGTGTCAATCTATCTCATTGAGGCTCTTGCTCTTTTCTGCTAACCGTGTACTTTACCAAGCATGATGTCCTTCTCCAGAGACTGATCCCTCTTGAAAATATGTCCAAAATATGTAAGAGTCTCGCCATCCTTGTTTCAAAGGAACATTCTGGTTGTACTTCTTCCAAAACAGATTTGTTCTTTCTTTTGGCAGTCCATGGTATGTTCAATATTCTTTGCAAACACCACAATTCAAAGGCATCAATTCTTCTTCAATCTTTTTTATTCATTGTCCAGCTTCCACATGCATATGAGGAAATTGAAAACACCATGGCTTGGGTCAGGCACACCTTAGACTTCAAGGTGACATCTTTGCTTTTCAATACTTTAAAGAGGTTCTTTGCAGCAGATTTGCCCAATGCAATGTGCCTTGATTTCTTGAGTGCTGCTTCCATGGGTGTTGACTGTGGATCCAAGTAAAATGAAATCCTTGACAACTTCAATCTTTTCTCTGTTTAGCGTAATGTGGCTTATTGGTCCAATTTTGGGGACTTTTGTTTTCTTTATGTTGAGGTGTAATCCAAACTGGAGGCTGTGGGCTTTGATCTTCATCATTAAGTGCTTCAAGTCCTCTTCACTTTCAGCAAGCAAGGTTGTATCATATGCATACTGCAGTTTGTTAATGAGTCTTCCTCCAATCCTAATGCCCCATTCTTTTTCATATAGTCCAGCTTCTTGGATTATTTGGTCAGCATACAGATTGAAACTTCTGTCATACCCAGCTTAAATCTCATGGGGATCCCATTTGCTTCTGGTTAGACTCATTGATTACAATCACGCACTTCAATTGCCCCTTTATTCCTTTGTCATACTCTTTTAACAAACAAACGCGAAACCTTGTCTAAATGCAAATATATGCCTGTGCACCCACAGAATTGACTGGATATGGAAAACAAACACAGCACAAATACTATTTCACTGAAAAGGTAGGAGCCATTAGTAGGGGACCTCTAGAAGTCTCTATTATCTATCATATACACCAATTTACCTGCATGGGCATATGTATTGTGCCTTCTCTCATATGTCTGAAAATGAATAATCTATGCTCTTAGAGGAAACCTTGGTGGCATAGTGGTTAAGTGCTATGGCTGCTAACCAAAGGGTTGGCAGTGCAAATCCGCCACGCGCTCCTTGGAAGCTCTATGGGGCAGTTCTACTCTGTCCTATAGGGTCGCTATGAGTCAGAATCGACTTGATGGCACTGGGTTTGGTTTGGTTTTTTTGGTTATGCTCTTAGAAAAGGTAAATACCGTATTTTTACACAAATATCTCATCCACTCTCACTTACTCAAAAACAGCTCTTTGGAAATTTTCCCCTCAAATATTTCATATGCAAAATTTCCATATGTACTTGCAGTTTCTCATTGGTGTATAAACATATTGTGTCCTTAAAAAAAAAAGATGTCCATCTTAAAAAAGAAATTCTCCTGTCTCTACTCCCCCTTCAAATGCAGCCTCATTTCTCTCCTCCTTTATAGCAAAACACCTAAAAAGAGGTGAAGTCTCCAATTCCCCACTTTCACATGAACCCATTCCAACTTGACTTTTTCCCCTCATTAAAGCTGCTCTAGTTATCAAAGACCTAATGTTACAAAACTCAGTGACCAATTTCCAGTGCTCATCTTTCTTCAGTTCACAGCATTTGATGCAGATCAGTCTCTTCCCTTTGAAACATCCTTGTTTTCATCCTGAAGCTGGAAAATCATTCTTAAACTCTTTCATTTCTTCTCTCACCAACCTATAAACTTTAGATTGTTTTAAGTTTTAATTCTTGGTTCTTGTCTTAATTTTCTAGTGCTACCGTAACACAAAATGAAGCTCTGGTGGCACAGTGGTTAAGAGCTTGGCTGCTAACCAAAAGGTCGGCAGTTCAAATCCATCAGCCACTCCTTGGAAACACTATGGGGAAGTAGAACTTCCTATAAGGTGGCTATGAGTTGGAATCAACTCAACAGCAAAGGATTTGGTTTCGGGTTGATTGTAAGACAAATGCCACTGGCGCTTGGTTTTAGTAAATAGAAATTCACTTTCTCACAGTTTGTTGGTGTTGTTAGGTGCTGTGAAGTCAGTTCTGGCTCTTAGTAACCCCATGTACAACAGAACAAAACACTGCTCAGTCCTGGACCACCCTCACAATAGTTTTTGTACCTGAGTCCATTGTTGCAACCACTGTGTCAATCCATCTCATTGAGAGCCTTCCTCTTTTTCACCGACTCTTTATTTTTCCAAGCGTGATGTCCTTCTACAGGAATTGGTCCCTCCTGATAACAAGTCCCAAGTATGTGAGATAAAGTCTTGCTATCCTTGCTTCTAAGGAGCATTCTGGCTGTACTTCTTCCAAGACAGATTTGTTCATTCTTCTTGCAGTCCATGGTTTATCAATATTCTTTCCCAACACTGTAGTTTAGGAAGTCTGAATCCAGGCACCAGCCCTAGGGCAAGATTCTCTCTTTCTTTGTGTGGGCTCTGTGGAAAAATCTTTGTCTCAGCTTCCTTTGTCCCCTGCATTCTTCTGTCCCTTGGTGATCTTCACATGACTTCTCTCTTTCCCTCATTTGTGCTTCCTTGTTCCTCTCTGTCTAATCTGTTCCTTTTGTACCTCAAAATCATTAGGTTTGAGACACAACCTACACTGATATAGCCTCATAATGTAACAAAGAAAATCCTATTCCCAAATCCACAGGTATAAGGCTTAAGGTTTCAAACACATAGTTTTGGGGGACATGATTCAATCTATAACAGTTCTTTTATTTATTTATTTATTTTCTGGTTAGATTTATTTTTCTAATGTTCTTACTTGATCTTATGGCTAAATGTTAACTGTATGCTATGATTTATGAATCCAAAATAAAATATTTATAAACCAAATTGAACAATGTAGGGAAAAAAAAAAAACATCAGGACACATACATCTGTCTACTTAAGATCTCCACCTGGATGCTTAATGAAAATCTTAACTTGTGGTTCCCCAAACTGACATACTGAGTTTTCTCTTCTCCCAAACCTGCTCCTAAAACAGCCTTCCAATCTTTGTCAGTGACAGTTCAGTTCTTCCAGCTTTTTAAACTAACAACTTTGGAGTCACTCTTGATTCCTCTCCTTCTTTAGCAGCCTCATTTAATGTGTCAGCCAAAACTATCTGCTGTACGTTCAAGCTGCATCCCAAACCTGAGCAGTTCTCATTATTAATACCTCACAATAAGCAGCTATTTTTTTGTCTAAAATAAAAATAGTCTTCTCATTGGCCTCCCTACAACCACACTTTCAGTCCTAAAATCCATTTTCAACAGAGTAGCCAAAATGATCCTGCTAAATGAAATCCATATATTGCCACTGTTATACTCAAAGCCCACCTAGGGTTACCCTCTCACTTCAAATAGAAGCCATAGTCCTTGAAATGACCAAGGCTATTTTTTTTTATATACACTACTTCTCTTCCAGTATCGGTCTCTCTTCTTCCTTACTATTCTCTCCCTCTGTCATTTTCTTCCAGCCATCCTGAGCTCTTGCCTTTCTTGATCACACCAGTGTGCTTCTTGCTCAGAGCTTTTATGTTTCTGTTTTCTCTGCTCGGAAGATTCTTTACCAGCTATTCATAGGACTAGTTTCTTTGTCTTCTTCAGGTCTTTACTTCACGTCAGCTTCTCAGTGAGCACTTTCTTTTGAACTATATTTAAAAACTGTAGTGTGTCTTGACACTCCCTATCTCCACCCCCTACTTTATTATTCTCAATAGCACTTACAACTATATGCAATGTATTTTTAAATAATATTTATTTTACTTTTTCCTCTACTAAAATATAAGCTCTATGAGGCCGAGTGTTTTATTTTGTTTTGTTTTTTTTAATTGTTTACTCCTCTAGTCTCACTACTTAAAAGAGAGCCTTGCATATAACGTGCCCAACAAATATTGGAACAGTAATGACCTAAAATCTCCCCCCCTAAGAAAACACTGGCCTAGATTATTTTAACAGACAAGTAACACCAGATATTCAAGGTGTAAATAAGTTCATTTTTTCAGATGGTAGAAAAAGTCAAATTTTTTCTTTAATACATTTTCTAATTCACCGTGTGAAGTCAACTAACCTTTACACCAGAACCTGTTTAGCACATGATTTAAAAAAAAAAAAAAAAAGGTTACAAGCCAAATTATCTCATGTGAGAGATGGATATAGGGATGCAAAATGAAATATTAATAAACCTAATTGAATAATATAGGAAGAAATTCTTCATGACCAAGATGGGCTTATCACACGCATGTAAGTTTTGTTTAACTCTAGAAACTCAGTGCGTTTCACCACACTAATACATTAATGAGGAGCCCTGGTGGGGCAGTGGTTAAGAGCTACAGCTGGTAATCTAAAGATCAGCAGTTCAATTCCACAAGCTACTCTTGAGAAACTCTCTGGGTCAGTTCTGCTCTGCTCTATAGGGTTTCTATGATCAGAGTTGACTAGAGTGCTCACAAACACAACAATACATTAATGAAGGGAAGCTATTCCTATAGTCGATGTACAGTTAAGCACTTCATAAAATTAATCAAACTCAAAATTTAGTCATATTAAAATTTAGCAGTTAGAAATAGGGACAGTCACCTATACTATAACAAAGTATAGAATTTTAGAGCAAAGATCACAGTAAATACCATGATGAAAGCATTTACTTCTGACTAGGAAAAAGACAAATACACCTTCTATCGCCACATTTATCCAACTTTTTGCTGAATATTCTGGCCTGTGGAAAAGTAAATCAAATAAATAAAGAGTATAAGGATCAGGGAGAGGAGGATAACAAAATTAACATTAATTGTGGACATTATTTTGTTCATCAAAAATCCAAAATAAAATCTAAAACTAAATTGTTAGATTTGATACAAGATTTTAGCAAGTATCTGTTCATAAAATAAGCAATTAATTTTCTTGATATTGGTGGTAACTAATTAGAAAATATCTGCCACCTGTCTGTCAATTTGCAGTTCTGTGGTGGCTTGAGTGTTGCTATGATACTGTAAGCTATGCCACCAGTATTTCAAATACCAGCAAGGTCACCCATGTTGGACAGATTTCAGCAGAGCCATCAGAGTAAAACAGATTAGGAAGAAAGTCCTGGCAATCTACGTCTTAAAATTAGCTAACAAAAACCCTATGGGCCACAACAGAATATTGTCAGAAGATGAGTCCCTTAGTTCCTAAGTCCCCTAAAATGCACAATGGCTGCAACAAAGGACTGGAGCCAACGATTGTGAAAATGCCACAGGACTAGGCAATGCTTTGTTCTGTTGTACATGTATTCACCATGAGTCAGAGCCAACTTGATGGCAACTAATGACAACAACAACAATACAAAATATTATGCATATCTACAATAATAACAAAAATATAAATACAAATTTATATAAGAAATTTATGGACAATATTTAATTTTTGAAAGACTTTAAAGACAATGCATAACATGAACTGGAAGACAATATTGTAAAGACGTTAATTCTTCTCACATTGATCTAAGTCGTCTACCTTTACTTTGGAGATAACAGGAAAGTTGCACACATCAGTTCTGCTTAAATGCATTGGCGCCAAATTAGTCACGAGACCAGATTTTCTTAAAACTGAACATCAGCTTCGGGGGTGCCCTAGTGGACTACCAGATGACCTCAATTCAGGCTTCAAGGTCGTACCCATGTGAATTTTATCATTAACAAAAATACCTTGACTCACTGAAAAGCACATATTAAAAAGAACATTTCTATTAGTCACATTTGATTTTTTTTTAGTCCAAACAATAATAACAACAAAGGTAAACAAACAAAAAAACAGATTATCCCATGAGTAAATGCTTTCTTACTTTACAGTAACCAAATTAGTAACTATAAAATAAATAAATCTCCAATTTATATAAAATGGGTAAATGCAATTATCATGTTGTTTTTTCTGGGAAACTGTAACATTTCTGCAAACCGTATTTTTAACATAAAGAAATTCAGTATGCATAGCTACAAAACATAAATAATTAGTTGAACAACAGTGTATCGGCTTCTTTTACACTACTTGTCATCACTTCAAGTTGGTGAAAATTCATACACCTTTTTTTTCTGTCCTGTTTTATTTATATTGCTATGTAATATACTTTCAGGGAAAATAAAATATTAAGTGATGCCAATTTTCATTAAACATAATTTAACTTATTGTCTATAGGTGATACATTCCTTACAGAGACTGCATAAATGAATATATCCCTTCCTACAAATGGGGACAAGCTCCATGTATAATGCATAATTTTTAATACCATAAATTACCAAGTCTTTGGTCAATTTCTGTTCTTGGTCAACAATACCATGATGTAGCGTCCTAGTAAATCATTACCAGGACACTGCTGTGATGATATTCTATAATAACGCATTATCAGAAGGTGTGATAAATCTGCCCTTGCAGTGAAAAATTGTTCTGAATCATCATAAGCACACATTAAAGCATATTTACCCCCAAATTTGGAAGAACCTATAAAGAACTCAAATCAGCTAAATTGCATAGATGATAACTAAAATTTCAGTCTTTATTTCTATACAATTATTTATGTAAACAAAAGCTGGCAAGAGAGACAACTCTAGGAGAGTCATTAGACAGAATGTGTCTATAGTGTGCTTTCTCTAAATGAATCATATTTAAAGCTTTCTCATTTTAAAGATTACTAGGGAAAAATTTTTTTGGTGGAGGGAAAAAAATTGACAAAATCTTTGCTGAGAGTTTTTCCTAATGCCTTAAAGTTTCTAATGTCTAGGAAGTCTACTAGGAGCCCTGGTAGCTCAACAGCTAAGCACTTGACTGCTAACCTAAAGGTTGGTGGTTCAAACTCACCCATTGGCTCCAAGGTAGAAAGACCTAGTGATCTGCTCTACTAAAAACTACAGCCTAGATATTCCTATGAGGCAGTTCTGCTCTCTCACATGGGGTTGCTGTGAGAGGGACTCAACCTGACCACACAGGAAGTCTACTATAATGCATATAAAGATTGGCTGATGGATTAATTGTGTTTGTTTCTTCTCGAATATTTAAAGCGATTGGTAAATTGTCAGTGTCAGAGACAAGATTCAAATAGAGGTCAACCTAAATCCATAACTAATGCTTGAAATTGTTATTCCATAAAACATTTCATCAGTATGGTAAAGATATTTATATATCTATCTATGCCCACTGCCACTGAGTCAATTCTGACTCATAGTGACCCCATAGGACAGAGTAGAATGGCCCCGTAGAGTTTCCGAGGCTGTAAATCTTTACGGAAGCAGAGAGCCACATTTTTCTCCTGAGGATTAGCTGGTGGATTTCAAACACAACCTTTCGGCAATCAGCTAAGCACTTAACCACTCTGCCACCTGAGCTCCTATGTGTGTGTGTGTATATATATATATTCCCTCTTGATGAAATAATTTATTAGTGCAGTCTCTGGAAATTATTACTAAATGAACTATCTCAGCTTACCAGAACCATTTCACTTCAACTACTTGCTTGATGAAATTCTTGGAATATATTAAATATCTACTGTTGATGTTTAAGTGAGTCTCTTGATTGGTAAGAAGTAGAGAAAGACTCTTGGATATTTTTTCTGCCGTGTTCCCATCTGTCATAGACTGAATTGTCTGCCAAAAATATGTGTCAACTTGGTTAGGCCATGATTCCCAGTATTGTATGGTTACTCTCCTTTTTGTGATTGTAGTTTTATGTTAAAAACGATTAGGGCAGGATTGTAAGACCCTTACTAAGGTCACATCCCTGAGCCAATGTAAAGGGAGTTTCCCTGGGGTGTGGCCTGCACCACTTTGTATTTTACAAGAGATCAAAGGAAAGGGAAGTGACCAGGGAGTGCAGAACTTCATACTAACAAGAAAGAAGCAGCAGGAGCAGAGCACATTCCTTGGTTCTGGGGTCCCTGCAAGGAAAAGCTCCTAGTCCAGGGGGAGATTGATGACAAGGACTTTCCTCCAGAGCCAACAGAGAAAGCCTTCCCTTAGAGCTGATACCCTCAATTTGTACTTCTAGCCTACTAGATTGTGAGTGAATAAACTTAAAATCCGCTTTTGGTATTTCTGTTATGGCACCACTAGATGACTAAGACACCAACTCTCTAGAGATACCGCCACCAGGGTTAAAAGGTAGGACATCTGGGAAATCTGTCAGTTTGCCGAATGGCCAATACCATCCTATCTCACAGCTGGTCCATTCCCTTCATTTTCCTGATACTTGCTTGGTTTCTGATTGACTGAAAGACTGAATAAATAATTTCACCTTATTTATTTAAAATATTTATTAAACATTTTCTATATACCAGTCTCTGTGAGAGAATAATGGAGTAAAATGAACTTGTTCTTCTTCTGCTCATGGGCCTAAGAGTCCACAGGCAAAAGGAGATAAATAATTCCAGCAACATAAAGAACAATAGAGTAAATCCCTGGTGTCAATATAAAATCAAATTTCTCTTTCAAAAACTTACATTCATGGATTTTGTAATAAATCAAATGATCATCTCTTTCTATATATAAATAACAGATATTAATTTTACTGGATCTTAACTTTAAGAATAATTGGACTATTATGTTTTTGATATGTTGTTTCTAAATTTCTAAAATATTTTGAAATAATACTGTGTTTTCCATTATCACTGCCCAGTGTAGGATAATCCTGAATCCATACAGAAATGGTATCAAAATTATCTCTGTAGAATAAGGGGAGAGACAAAGAATAAATATATTTTCAGTTAGCAAAAGGGTTATTTTGTTGTTTTATTTAAGATGTTCACTACTCTCTGTGTTCCCAATATAACTAGTTCAAGTGTTTATAATATCATTTCTTCATGTTGTCCAAATCATTTGTTTCATCTTACTTTCAGACTGGTTTTTCTATTCCACTGCCTTTATAGTCTTTTTCAACACAGTGTCCAGAAACTTTAAAATATTAACTTAAATTCTGTCAGTATCCTTGGTTCCACTGTCTTCGCGTTTTACTTGGAAAAAAGGCAAGTACCCTACCGTGGCCGGCATAGCCCTACACGATCTCCTATGCCTCTGATATCATCTCTTTTGACATGACCCCTTGCTCTAGACACTCCAGGCATACTTACTCTTCTCTCTTCCTTCAACATTAAAATGAACCCTTTTCTCAGGACCTTTGTATTTTGTTTCTTAGACTGGGAAAATGATGCAAAAAAAAACTAGATAAATATTTTCTTCAAATTAATAGCAATCTTAATATTTTGCAAGGTGCTACAAGTTATGTGTTTTGAAACCAATCAAAAACAAAAATAAACTTTGACTAACCATACTAGGCAAAAGATTGAATTATCATTCTATCCTCATTTAAGAGAATACCATACATTTTATATTTGATGAGGTAATAAGGGGTATACACAGCCCCCCCAAAAAATTAATGTAGAGGTGGGCCAGGCAGTTAATCATAAATATTATAAATATATTTATAAATATATAATTGTTTACATGTGAATTTATTTACTTATAAAATTTAAAGTTATAAATATAGTATGTTACTTTACTGGATTTTGGCATGTGTGGTATTTTCAGCTCATTTAAATTAATAAAAAAAAAAATAAGTGGTGGTAATTCCTTTTCTCAATCTAAACAAATACTCTCAAAGCTATTTTTTTTTCTTAAAGAAAGCTTGTATAATTGCATAAAATTTAGACCCCACAAAGCTGAACTCTTCTGCCCTCAGAAGGACCAACACTTCTCCATCTCCTTTTTAATGAAGGCTTCCTGAACAGCATTAGTGAAAGGAGAGCCTCTCCTACATCTGTATTTCCTATTCTCCCCCATTTCCTTTTTCTTTTTCATACTTAAGCTCTTACAAATGTCCAATATGTGATATACTAGTGGAATTGAAATTATGATTGAAAAATAGGTTTAGAAATTTGCAAAAAACTTACTCATTGAAAAAAAGAAGAAAGAAATTCCAGCTATTCTAGCCATATTTATTTTGGGAGAGAATTGACATTAATTAAATGTACTATCCCACTTTTACATTAAACCATGTAGTCTATGTTATACTACCTTGATATAATAATCAAAGGTATGTGAGGTTGTTTTGGGTATGTGTGGTTAAGCTTTAGAGACATCACGTTTACTCCTTTTCTGCTGTGCAATACTGACTTTCCTAATAATTGTCCATCACATCTTTACAGGCTGGTGTTTAGACGACATAGAATCCTAGTAAGAAAGATGGTTTCTTCAGTGAAATGATGACTACACCGCTTTGTTCTTAGTTAAGTGGCACCTCCGTGGTCACATTAATCAGCCCCCATTACCGAGAATATTTCAGAAAAGTTTCCATGGTAAGCTTCCCAACAAAACCTAGTTAGAGGGGAAAAATTCACTCAGTGGCAATGCACCAGACGTTTGTTTTTAATTAAATGTTGTGTCATTTAGCTTCTGTAGGATGAAAAATGCCAGGAAGAGAATAAATTAATAGGTAAAAAATATTCTTCACTCTCGTATTGGATGCTGAGTGTTAAATCAAATAAAATCGAGAAATAACTCAAAAATATATTTTGCCATTTAGATTCAAAGTAGTCCATCTGGTCAATGAGTAAAGAAGTTTTTGATATTATTTATTAAAGTCATCTAATAATGTTGGTTTTAGAATTTGGCTCAGTATTCAAGGGGAATAAAAAATCTACCATGATGTCATATCATATTGGTCCTTTCTTATTCCCTCCACTCTTATTTGAATAAAAGAATAGTTCAACCATAAAAGAGTACCATGCTGTGTTCAGAGGTATAACTCCAGAAAATGGCGCCTATCGCAAGCCCTGAAACTGCACCCCTGCAGGCTCGCAGGGAGGGTGACGAGCGCCCAGGAACAATCTCTAAACTGTACCTCTCCCCCTCCCCCCAATTTCAAGATGAATAGACATTGATAGTGGCTACAAGTCTGCAGAAAGGTCTTCCTTTCTTTTGTCTGGCTACCTCAGTCAGCACCTTTCATATTTGTGGTGCCTCAGAATGTCATTCCTGCCTCCTCTGGCACCCTCTTGGACTTGTGCCTGGGGACAAGTGCCCCCCTTTACGCCTCCCCCTAGCTATGTCTACCATGTTTGAAGAAGGGCACTGGGTTGTACCGGGTTATTAGGGACAACTTGGTAGCACTGAGGCCCCTTCAAGTGGTGCCTAGAGCATGTGCCATACCTTCTATAACTTAGATAGCCTCTGGCTGTGTCCCAGGTGCAGAAGCCCTGGTGGTGCAGTGGTTAAGCACTCCACTGCTAACTGAAAGATCTGCTCCCTGGACGAAGGATGCACAGTCTGCTTCTGTAAAGATCTATGGTCTTGGAAACCCTATAGGGCAGTTCTACTCTGTCCTATAAGGTCACTATGAGTCAGAATTCAACTCCATGGCAAAAGGTTTTTTGGTGTCCTAGATTTAAAACCTATGTTGAGAATTTTATGTTAATACCTATAGGGTCACTATGAGTCAGAATTCAACTCCATGGCAAAAGGTTTTTTGGTGTCCTAGATTTAAAACCTATGTTGAGAATTTTATGTTAATACCTATAGGGTCACTATGAGTTGGAATTGACTCAATGGCATGGATTTTTATTGTTGTTTTTGTTGTTAATTTTGCTTTAGTTTCTTATTAAACAATTAAAACACACATAATTTTGTGACATTGGTTGCCAACCCCACGATGTGTCAAACTCTCCCCTTCTTGACCTTGGGTTCCTCATTTCCATTTTCCAGCTTTCCTGTCCCCTCTTGCCTTTACATCCTTGCCCCTCGACTGGTGTGCCCATTAGTCTCATATACATGGCTGAGCTACACGTATTATTGTTTTTTTTATGGGCCTGTCTAATCTTTGGCTGAAGAATTCTCTGAATTAAAGTTCCAGCATTAAACAAAACAATACAAAAATACAATGTTAAAAAAAAGTAGCACACTCCCAAGAGACAAAGTAAACATCAGAAACAGATTCAGATAGGACACAGATAATGGAATCACTGGCAAGGTATTTGAAATAACTATGAGAAACATGTTAAAGGCTTTCCTGAAATAGGTGGACGGCATTAGAGAAAAACCCTCTTTTTCTGAATTGTTCCTCCCTCATTAACATAAACTCACTGCTCCCTGAGATTTCTATCTAATCCTGAGTTCTTGTTGTCAATTTGATCCTATACAGATAGTTCTTAAAAGAGCATAATGCTCAAGGCAGATGTTTTTTACTAGTTAAGCTAAACTATTATTTAGTTTTAAGATGGCTTTAGGGGTATTTTTGGCCTAAGGTTTACAGGTTATCTCAGGGCAATAGTTTCAGGGTTTCATCCACTCTCCATGTCTCCAGAAAGTCTAGAGTTCAGAAGTTATTATTACTATTTTTTTAATTGAAAACTTTGGAGGATCTCTTACTTGCAAATAATAAAATTTCAAAAACAATTTTAAAAAGAAAGGTGACAATATATGTGAAAAAAGGTAAGCAAAAAAAGTTTGAGTTTTGAATATATATAGGGAAATGAAGTTTGTTCAAACAAATCTAACTCGGATGATGTTTTTGGTTTTTGAGTTTTTGATTGAATATATAATATAAGAATCTTTTAATTATGAAGGAGGGAATTCCTTCCTCACTACTCTTTCTAAATAGAAGAATATTATTCTTGGGCCTTATCAGATACTGATGTTGTGTGAAGTCCATTCTGACATATAGTGATCCAATGTGACAGAGTAGAACTGCCATATAGGGTTTCCTAGGCTGTAATCTTTATATGAGCAGATCTCCAGGTCTTTTCTCACTTGGAATGGTCAGTGGGTTCAAACTGCCGAGTGCTTAATGCTTGTACCTTCTGGGCTCTTTTTCCTTAGTCCCATGCTGTCTGTTCTGCCAAAGACTTTCGCATGTTGTCCCGTGTCTCTCTAAGCCACAAAAGAGAAACCTAACAAGGAATGCCATGGAGTTTGGACAGCGTTTCACTTAAGCTAATGTGTACCTTTGTTGCTCGCGAGTTTGCTTGTGGGTAGCAGGCAGCCTAGTGCTCTAGCTTCTATCTCACGACCACCTCATCCTGTCACAGAAGTCTTTAACGCTTATCATGAGCACTGGCGACCATCCAAATGGCTTTTACTGGTTGACCCACACCCGAAATTTTGTGGCTTATAGTGGCTTAGAGTTCCTTGAAAATAGAATTACCCTTTTACTGTTTCAAACATCTGAATGCAAACCTTAACTGAAGTTCATCAAGAGTTACTAGACATTTCTCTTAAATGATCAAACAAAAATCTAAGAAAGATTCTCCTTAAGCAAACAACCGGTTTTCCAAACAAATATGTTGAACAAAACTTAAGAAAACATGAGGAAAAGAACAAGCAAAGACTCATTTTCTGAGAGCACTCACCCCATTGATGTTGAAGGAATGTGGACTACGAATGCCTGTGTCCAGATGATAAGACCTCTTTTTGCCGGCTTCTGTTCTGAAGTCCAGGTTTCCTCGAGGTCGACTAGATTCATGGTTTAGAATCCCTGCAACAACTATACCATTAACTCTTGTAGGGTGAGAACACCCCAAAGTTTAGTAAAGCAAAAAGAAAGGTTTTATTCAGCATATATTTAAAGAGGTAAAAGTAGGAAAGGGACAAGTATGCTCCCAGAGACATGTCTGTCTGAGTCTCTGTTCCCAGTCCTTAAGGATGCATCTTAACAGGCTGCATTCTGGGATCCTTTGAACATTCCCCATTCTCTCAATTCATATACACACTCACACAGCCTAATCCAGTGCCCTAACTTAACAGGTACCCAAGCCTTTGTACCCTCAGTGGTCAATTCCTTCTGCTTCTTGGGACAATCCTGAGGTCTTACCTAGTAATTACCCTGTTACTTACCAAATAACCTCAGATTCCTAATGCCCTCAATTGTCAATTTCTCTTGCTTCCTGGGACTCTTCTAAGGACTTACCTAGTCACTTACCAAACGACCCAGGTGCATTTCGTGTCTCTCACAAGCACATTGTTTGGGTCCCAGGGGAATCAGCTTTCAGAACTGCTCCAAGGTCTCCAGGAGAAATATCCTGGTGGCACTAGACATCGGGCCGTTCTGTTTTCAGATCGCCTTCAGAAACTGAGCAAATGGCTCCTTGATGGCTTGCCAGAAATGTTACCAGGTAGAAACCCCAGGTTCTTACTCAGCATGACTTTTATTGGCCAATAAATGAGAGACATTTATTTTGTTGTACAAGGAAAGGAGTCAGTTGGAGCTGCTGCTGCCAAGACTGCTCACCAACGGCAGGCAGGCAAGTTACTTTCAAAGGGGTTTACAAGTAGGGAGTTCATACAATTTACATCAACAACATTCTTAATCATACTATGAAGGCACAATGGGGTTTGCATACAACCTCCAAGCAAAGGCAGGATTCAAATGCAAAGCTGTGGTAGAAACCCCAGTAAAAAAAATGATTTTCAATACACCACCGTAGGGAAGGAAGCCAGGTAAAGACTACAGCCCTGTGGGGCTCTGTCTCCTATAAATTATGTATAATTATATATATTTATGGCTGCGCTTTGTTTTGGAATTTAGGTGGTATATTTTTTAAAGTAACATATGTGATAAGTGTTCACCAAATTCTCTTTAATGCAAAAGATGAAAAAAAAAGAAAAGATTATTGGAAAAGAAATATAAAGGGTTTGTTTAGATTTGAAAGGCTTTAAAATGTCACAGTTTACCTAAAATTTCGAAAGATTTATTATTATTTTATTATCATCTTTACACCATTATTGGCTTTATTTTCTTATTGAAATAGAAGGAGTAATTTTAATCGCAGGCTCTCCTCTCCTGACTGGCTTGTGACTGGCAGCCAAGCATCCAGTTGACAATGAAATAGGAAGTAGAAAGTAAACAGAATGCTCGAGGTCAGGTTTAAATACTATCTGATGTGAGAGATTTTGGAAAATGCTATTAATATAGTAAGTTTCAGGTTGAGAGCCTCTAGAAGAACACATTTATGTCAGATCTGAGGTTCTTCCCAAAGGAATTCCCTAGAAATCTTAACAGAATTTTAAAATATAAAGTGGTAAACATTTAACTCAAACCTCCCTAAGGCCCTATAAAAAATGAGAGGCAAAAATTCTGGAAGCAATGTCTACATAATGGAAGGCAACTTTTGTATTCAAACGTTAAAAGTTATTCCAAACAATCTTGTCCTGTTAATTGTTCAATATATGCTTCTAATTAAAAAAGAAAAAAAAAATAGTTTAATATTAAATACATACCTCTGGAATATCAGAGAACCCAACAACAACCACAAAAAAACCGAATCAGTTGCCATCGAGTCAATTCCGACTTACAGCGACCCTGAGGAAACCCTGGTTGTGTAGTGGTTAGGCCCTATAGGACAGAGTAGAACTGCCTCATAGGATTTTCAAGGAGCAGCTGGTGGATTTGAACTGCTAACCTTCTGGTTGGCAGCCATAGCTCTTAACAACCATAGGAAAAATACAAGAGGTTGTCTGATCATCAAGCATACTTAAATCCTCAATTTCTAAAGTTTTATCCAAGATTTAAAACTAAGGTTATGCAACAGTGAAGCATATGAAAAAGGAAAGAAAAAGGTATGCCATAAAGTCGTTTTTTAACCATGCAAACATCATATTAAGTTTCACTGAAAAGGAGAATTGAAGTGAAACATTTTTGTGTTTCTAAGAGTTGCAAGCTGAGTAAAGCAATGCGGAACTATTAAACACAATGACCTGACCTGCTAAAAGCAATTTAAATCACTAAAGGAAACATTCAGCACTTTTCAAATGTAGATGGAAAGAGCTGTCTTCGAAAGGGTCAGTTATGTTAGAAAGACTAAAACATATGGGAGAATATCAGAAAATTGCCCCTTGGATACCGTAGTAGTTTTTAATGGGGAGCATTATAAAATGACCTTGTGCTTAGTCAATCAGGTCTGAAAAGATTCAGTCAGCTCGCACTGCTAAGACAAATATAATTTTTTTTTTTTTCATTTAATATCTAGTTATTCTCAGCCAGGAGGCAATTATTTTTGCCTGGTAGAGTAGGTGTTTTACGATTCTATTTTAATTTGTGATTACAGAATGTATCTGTGTTTTGAATTCCAAGTTTGAGGAAAATCTATCATAATTAAACACATTTATATATTTCCCCTAAATATATGTAATAGCTTACCCTAATGAGTGTGTCCCTGTTGTGAGCCATGAAGTGGATTCCTACTCATAGCGACCACAAAGCAGAATAGAACTGCCTCATCGGGTTTCCTAGGCTGTAATGTTTACTGAAATCCATCACCAGGTCTTTTCTCCCTCTGAGGCATCAGTGGGTTTAAACCTCCAACCTTTCGGTTAGCAGCCAAGACGTTAGCCAATGCAACGCCAGTGGTCTTCCTAAGAAATATGAGCCAAAAAAAACCCTTTGCTGTCGAGTCAACTCCAACTCATTATGCATCATGTAAAATTATTTTTGATCTTTGCCAAATAATGTATCGATAGTCTGTATTTCAAGGGGAAACCGTGGTGGCTTAGTGGTTAAGTGCCACAGCTGCTAATTTCAAATGATCGGGAAAGAGTATTTATTAAAATTTTATTCTAGGGAAAGGTAAATATAAAGAGTTGTAGGGTACATAAATTATACACAAAATATACCCACTCAGAAACAGAAGCAGAACATAAAACAAAAGCAACAGAAAGGAAAATCCTTCATAGGAAATACTATTTAATAATGCATTCCTCCAGAGATGATGGTGAAAGCGTCATTCATCTGAGTGAGACTAGCAAATATAGTATCCTAAACATGAAATTCTGGGATGCTTTATTTTAGTATATAAGGCAAGTGATATGATTTGAAATATATTTGCCAATCTGAGATGTCTAACTTATTCAATTGTACATTTTAGACTACAACTCTAAAAAGGTTTACGGTTAGATATGATTCAGATGATGGCTCAGGCAGAACAAATACAACTTTATTTAGAATACCAAACTCTGAGCTCTGGTTAGGGCAGGAATTTATTTTACTCACTGGTATATCTGAAGGAGCTGGGACATGGCAGGCATTCAAGGTTTATTGATTAAATATATTACCACTGGTGTTAGGTGACTGATAGGGTGTGGTAAGAGCATGTTGGTAAGCAGGGCCAGGCTCCGTGAAGTCCTGGAGACAGGCAGACTCATCACAGCAGCCTCCATTTTGAGGGTGCTATTTCTGGACCAATGAGCTTAAGAGCACCTCCATGGGAGTCAAAGCCATCTGCACGAATTTGAGATATGATTCTCAGTAGTAGTGAACAAGTGTGAATTTACAGCTTAATTGGAAACATGCTTGAGATATTGGGTAGGTTAAAAAGAATAGAGAGGCCTAGAATAAGTAATATGGACAGATTCTAAAATACCTGACAGATTTTGAGAACATTATGCTGTCTGAATCAGGGCTGAAGATTTGTGGCTTGATCAATTAATTTTCGTTGAGTATATACGATATACAAGCAATTATGATAGGCATATTTCTACAAGACAAATAAACAGTCATGGACTGTGAAGGTTTGACAGCACCATTTGCTCACCATGGTATATAATTCCTAAACATGGTAACTTAGTTACCAGTATCTCATAGACATTTTACTGAGATAATTTTGTTTTCTTGTTTTTGTTAAGCTATTTGCTCTGGTGAAAATTCTTGAATGGACCAGGGGAAAAGAAATGATAAAATCAGAGCCACTGGGAGCAACACAAGGAGAAATGGGATGCTCCTTTGCATTCCCTTGTTCTGGGGCCTTTTCCTTCTTCATAACTTTGCAAGACAAAATTCTTAATCTCGTCTCCATGTGTGGGCTGTACATAGTTCAGTGACAGGTTGAAAATAATGCATATATGTAAATATGAATATGAATAATTTATGGGGGAGAGAGCACAGAGATTTTATAAAGTTTGACAGATAGTTTCAGGGATTCAAAAAAAGAGAAAAACAGAAGGAAGGACAGAAAGAGTGATGGAAGGAAGGAAAGAGAAAAAGCTAACAGCCAGAAGAGTATTACAGTATTACACACCCAAACCTAACTCTCTGTTGTCAAGTCAATTTCAACTCGTAGCAACCCCACAGGGTGTCTAAGGCTGTAAATTTCTTTGGAAGCAGACTGCCACATTTTTCTCCTGTGGAGCCACTGGTGGCTGTGAACCTCCAACTTCTCAGTTAGCAGTCAATTGTTTTAACCACTGTAACACCAGGGTTCCTTAAACAATATTAGAAGACTAAAAAAGGCATAAAAATCACTAAAATATGATGTGATCAGTTATAGCAAATATCTCAAAAACTGCATTTGGTAAGTAGAAGGTTATTTTTGAAAATTTAAAGCAATTTCAGCTGAAAGATACAGGAACATTACTGGAAGCAATTTAAGAATAGAATTTATTAAAACCAAAATTTTAATATAGCATCTGTTTTACTTACTTTTTACTGTTCAGAAATAACTTAGTTCTGATCATATTACCCCCATTTCACTGATGGGAAAGTAGTAGGTTAGAAGAGATTGGGGACTTACCCAGGATAAAAAGGCGGGACATACAGCTGGTAACCAAAGTCATGTGGCTAATAATTACTGCTCAGTGCACTACAGCCCTCAGCCTGTTATTACATTCAGTCCTGTTCTATTCTCATTTTTCTTTGGTTAAATTTACTTCACTTAAATTCCAGGTAACTTTTCACTTTTGAGGCTGCACGCCAAAAAAGAGTCTCCTTTTTTTTGGTGGTGCCCATTATGAAGAGATGGCTTCTTTGATAAAGCAGAGCAAATCAAAAGGGGGAAAATTTACTTGATCAATGTACACTTGGGTGAAGTTCACAGTGCCAAAATACAACTTTAAACCAGGTATTTCAGACTTGTACAAATCAAACCTCAACAGCATTCATTCCATTGAAGATAAGAATCAATAAAACATGTCTAATTTGGAAGAACTGTGCCCCTTTGATTGTGTTGCTTCAAAAGGCATGGAAATTATGCAGAAGCAACAGTTTCATACATTTTTAAACTATTTCCAGAAGTAGCCATGCTTTGAGGTTATCCGCTTTTCTTCACATTTTGATTCATTATCCAAAATGTTTAGTAGTCATCTTTTATCCTCATGCCATGACTGTTACTTTATTATATAGACACCTGTTCCAGGCATGACCTTTCTCATAAGTAAGATACCACCGAAGGCTGACTTGAAAGGTGACAGGTAGACCACCTTCATTTAGAAACAAAAGCCTCCTTATTCCTTGCGACAAATGTTTGGATTCCATTAAATAATTTGTTCAAATTAAACTCCACTAAAAATAAAGACTGATGGGTACATTTATAAGTCATCTGACCTGCAGCATGAAAGACTGTCTCTCTCTCTCTTTTTTTTTCTTTCCTGAAAATGTATCCTTTATCAGAATTAGATCCTGCATACATGGAGAATGAGGTGAGAAGAGTTAGAGCCCTGGTGGCGGAGTAGTTAAGAGTTTCATCTGTTAACCAAAAGGATGGCAGTTCGAATCCACCAGCCAGTCCTTGGAAACCCTATGGAGCAGTTCTACTCTGTCCTATATAAACGTTATGAGTCAGAATCTACTTGACAGCAGCAGGTAACAGATGGCTTTGAAAGCTTTGATTTATCAATAAACCATCAAACAAATGCACCTCAAATTACTCATATAGCACATGAAATAACCAAAATTATAAGCATAAACAATATTGTGGTGATTGTATTATTGTTTCATTAAAATTTTAAAGTTCCCTAAACTCCTAGATGTCATTTTTTAAAGAGCAATAAACAAAATAATTGCTATGGAAATAGGCAAAAATAAAACATGCAACAGACTTTGGAGGGGCCCAATATGTCTGCATAAATGTAATCTCATGTAATCTACCAATTTAATGCACACCCAGTATTTTTAAGGAGATACGGAGTTTACAACCCATGTTACCATCCTATCTTCTTAGGGTGTCATACCCAGTCTTTCTCTATTCTAGTATTTTCTCTATGCGGTTGTTATATCAGGAAGGAATGCTTTCACTGCAGGTGACAGAAAAACAGACTAAACAGAAATTTAAGCACATTACACATTACACATGAGGGTTGCAGGTAAGTGGCTCCAGTCTGGACCCAGCAATTCCATGAAGTGTTAAGGGACCAGACACCTTCTCTATTTATTCCGATATCCTCAGAATGTTGGCATTTGGTGCTGTTTACTTCGTGATCACACAAATGCTGCCACAGCTTCTAATATCACATTCTCAAGCTGTGTTCAAAGAGGAGAAACCACAGTGAGCAGCAGAAGTTAACTATTTTCATCATATGTCTGCCGTCAGAAAGCCAAAACTTTCCTACCATCTGCTCCCCTCCTGCAGATTTCCCTCGGTTTAGTATTGCCCAAATCTTGTCACAAGTCACCCCTAGCTATAGGAGAGACTGGAAACATGAGTATCTGGCAAAGGAGAGTGGCCTTACTGTGATTGGCAGAGAAAGATCATGATTGATCCTTGTGACTCAGGCTTAAATAAGACTGGGGTTTTATTGGCAAAGACAGATAATGTCTTCATTGTCTAGTGCTGCTATAATAGAAATACCACAAGTGTGTGGATTTAACAAACAAAAATTTATTTTCTCACAGTTTAGGAGGCTGAAGGTCAGAATTCAGGGTGCCAGCTCTAGGGAAAGGGTTTCTGTCTGTCCTTTCCGGGAGAATATCTTTGTCTCTTTTCAGCTTCTATTCCTAGGTTCCTTGACAGTCATGTCGCTTGTACCTTCCCTTCCATTTGTGCTTGCTTGCTTAATTTGCTTTTACATCTCAAAAGAGATTGATTTACAACACACACTAATACTAGCACCCTTGTGGCACAGTGGTTAAAAGCTATGATGAGCTAGAGCTGCTAGCCAAAAGGTCAGCAGTTCAAATCCACCAGCCACTTCTTGGGCACCCTATGGGGCAGTTCTGCTCTGTCCTGTAGGGTCACTATGAGTTGGAATCAAATCAAGGGCAATGGGTACACTAACACTCTTTTAACATAACAAAGCAAACACATTCCCAAATGGGATTATAACCACAAGTATAGGGGTTATGATTCACCACACATATTTTGGGGGGAGACAAATCAGCCTATAACAGAGAGGGAGTAGTAATTTGGTAGTATCCCTCCATGAGTCTGTCTGTTTCTCATACTGTGGGGGCTTGTGTGTTGCTGTGATACTGGAAGCTATGCCACCGATATTCAAATGCCAGGAAGGTCAACCATGGTGGACAGATTACAGCTGAGTTTTCAGACTAAGACAGATTAAGAAAGCAGATCCTGTGGTCTACTTCTGAAAAGAATTAAGCAGTGAAAACCTTATGAATAGCAGTAGAAAGTTGTCTGATATAGCACGAGGAGATGAGCCCCTCAGGCTGGAAGGCACTCAAAATATGACTGGGGAAGAGCTGACTCCTCAGAGTAGAGTTGATCTTAATGACACGAATGGAGTCAAGCTTTTGGGACCTCCATTTTCTGATATGGCAGGACTCAAAATGAGAAGAAATAGCTGCAAACATCCATTAATAATCAGAATGTAGAATGTATGAAGTATGAATCTAGAAAAACTGAAAATCACCAAAAAGGAAATGAAACACATAAACATCAATATCCTAACCATTAGTGAGATGGAATGGACTGGTATTGGCCATTTTGAATTAGGCAATCATACATTCTACTATGCCTGGAATGACAACTTTAAGAGGAATGGTGTGGCACTCATCATCAAAAAGAACATTTCAAGATCTGTCCTGAAGTACAACACAGTCAGTGATAGGATAATATCCTGCCACCTACAAGGAAGATCAGTTAATGCGACTATTATTCAAATTTATGCACCAACCACAAAAAGCAAAGATGAAGAATTTGAAGATTTTTACCAAATTCTGCAGTCTGAAATTGATCTAACATGTAGTCAGGGTGTATTGATAATTACTGGTGACTGGAATGTGAAAGTTGGAAACAAAGAAAAGGGATTGGTAGTTGAAAAATATGGCCTTGGTGATAGAAACAATGCTGGAGATTGTATGATAGAATTTTGCAAGACCAACAATTTCTTCATTGCAAATATCTTTTTTTTTCACCAACATAAAGGGCAGCTATACATATGGACCTTACCAGATGTAACACACATGAATTAAATTGACTACATCTGTGGAAAGAGATGACTGAAAATCTCAATATCATCAGTCAGAAGAAGGTCAGGGGTCGATTGTAGAACAGACTATCAATTGCTCATATGCAAGTTCAAGTTGAAACTTAATTAGAACAAGTACACAAGAGCCAAAGTATGAACCTGAATATATCCCACCTGAATTTAGAGACCATTTCAAGAATAGATTTGAAGCTTTGAACACTAGTCACTGAAGACCAGATGAGATGTGGAATGACATTAAGAACATCAAACATGAGCAAAGCAAGGGATCATTAAAAAGACAGGAAAGAGAGAAGACCAAAATGAATGTCAAAACTTACTCTGAAGCTTGTTCTTGAAGTCGAGTAGCTAAAGCAAAAGGAAGAAATAATGAAGTAAAACAGCTGAACAGAAGATTTCAAAGGGTGGCTTGAGAAGACAAAGTAAGGATGATAATAACATGTGCAAAGAGCTGGAGATAGAAAACCAAAAGAGAAGAACACGCTCAGCATTTCTTAAGCTGAAAGAACTGGAAAAAGTATTCCAGCCTCGAGTTATAATATTGAAGGTTTCTATGGGAAAATATTAAACAACACAGGAAGTATCAAAAGGAGATAAAAGGAATACACAGAGTCACTATTTCAAAAAGAACCGGTCGACATTCAACCATTTCAATGGGTAGCGTGTGATTAGGAACCGAAGGTACTGAAAAGAAGTCTAAGCTGCACTGAAAGCGTTGGCAATAAATGAGTCTCCAGGAATTGACAGAATACCAACTGAGATGTTTTGACAAATGGATGCAGTGCTAGCAATTTTCACTTAGTTATGTCGAGAAATTTGGAAGACAGCTTCCTGGCCAACTGACCGGAAGAGATTCATATTTATGCCTATTCTCAAGAAAGGTGATCCAACTGAATGTGGAAATTATCAGACAGTATCATTAATATCACATGCAAGTAAAATTTTGCTGAAGATCATTGAAAAGCAGCTTCAGCAGTATATCTACAGGGAACTGCTAGAAATTCAAGCCAGAATCAGAAAAGGACGTGGAACCAGGGATATCATTGCTGATATCAGATGGATCCTGGCTGAAAGCAGAGAATACCAGAAAGATGTTTATCTAAGTTTTATTGATTAAACAAAGACATTCAACTACGTGGATCATAACAAATTATGGATAACATTTTGAGGAATGGGGATTACAGAACACTTAATTGTACTCACGTGGAACCTGTACATAAATCAAGAGGTAGTTGCTCAAACAGAATAAGGGGATACTGCATGGTTTAAAGCCAGGAAAGGGGAGTGTCATGGATGTATCATTTCACCATACTTATTCAACCTGTATGCTGAGCAAATAATACGAGAAGCTGGACTATATAAGAAGAACAGGCATCAGGATTGGAGGAAGACTCATTAACAACCTGAGATATGCAGATGACACAACTTACTTAATGAAAATGAAGAGAACTTGCAGTACTTGCCAAAGAAGATCAAAGACCCCAAGTATGGATTGAACTTCAATGTAAAGAAAACAAAAATGCTCACAATTGGACCAATAAGCTGTGTCATGATAAATGGAGAAAATATTGAGCTTGTCAAGGATTTCGTTTTACTTGGATCCACAATCAATAGCCGTGGAAGCAGCAGTCAAGAAATCAAAAGACCATTGTATCTGGCAAATCTGCTGCAAAAGACCTCTTTAAAGTGTTAAAAAGCAAAGACATCACCTCGAAGACTAAGGTGTGCCTGACCCAAACCACGGTGTTTTTAATTGCCTCATATGCATGTGAAACCTGGACAATGAATAAGGAAGACCAGAGAAGAATTGGCGCCTTTGAATTGTGGTGTTGGTGATGTATATTGAATATACCACGGACTGCCAAAAGAAAGAACAAATCTGTCTTGGAAGAAGTACAACCAGAAGTATGTACCACATCTCACATACTTGGGACAGGTTTTCAGGAGAGATTAGTCCCTGGAGAAAGATATAGTGCTTGGTAAAGTTGAGAGTCAGCAAAACAGAGGAAGACTTTCAGTGGGATGAATTGGCACGGTGGCTGCAACAACGGGTCCAAGCATATCAAGGACTGTGAGGATGGCCCAGGACCTGGCAGTGTTTCACTCTGTTTTACATAGGGTCGCTATGAGTCAGAACTGACTCAAGGGCATCTAACAACAACGACAACCACAAATGAGCTAACAAAAATGATAGAAATACTTAATGAGATAGATTGACGCAATAACCACAACAACGGACTCGATCATACCAATGATTGTGAAGATGGTGCAGAACAAGGCATTGTTTCATTCTGCAATACACAAGCCAGCTCGATGGCATGTAACAACAAAAATACCACATATGAATAAACATTTTGGGGGGAAACTGATGGTTTTCTGTGCTAAATATTTGAGGCTCATCTCTTTGTGCTCTCTTGAAACTAATTTATGTTTTAAAAAGAAAAAATAAATTATTGTCTTTGTCAAATTAAAAGGTTTTTTAATACTGATCTACTAATATAGGCTATGATAGAAAGTCCTAACATTATCACCCATTACATTCCTTCACTGAGTTTTATTTTCTCTGAAATGAGCGAGAAATGCTGAATACATACTTATCAACCTGGAAATAAGAATGTTGTTTATTTCACCTACACTTTGGCAGCCAATGTGGTAGTAATTTTTACCTATGCTTCATGTTTACTTCTCAAAATAATGTAGTGAGATATCTATGAGCATATAAATTTTGCTCTTTAATAAACTGAGACTCAGATATGCTAAGTAATTTCCCCATATTTCAAATTTTATCAATAAAAACATCGAAGCAGTATTACAGGAACTTCAAATGTAAGTTTCTCACATCATTTGCAATACTTCCATGTTTGCTATATCAGACGTAACTGCATTAATACAGATCAATTGTAAATCTCACTTTTAATGACACCTGCTGTGTCAATTAAGGTATGACGTGGATATTGATGTATAAGCATACATTACATGTTTGTTCATGTATTCAGGCAGTAAATACTTTTTAATCATTTAGTAGAATATATTATAGACTGAAAATATAGAAAAAAAATAAGACTACATAAAATACAATTCTGCTATTGAAGAGGCCTTCACTTTAGAGAGGTTAATAGACAAGGGGATCCAATGCATTGAGGAAGCACATCCTGTACACCTGCCTTGGGTGTCTTGGTTATTTACCTGAGCAGGGTCAGGTGTGTGGAGGTGTAAATGTATGTACCTGCCAAAGCAAGAGTTTATACAAAGGGTCAGAAGCTAGGGACACACAATCCAGACTGCGAAAATCTGTAAGTTCTCAGTATAGCTGAAGTATAAATAGGGCCATGAGCAGGGATAGGCCATGGAGTTTCTAATATCCTGTACTTGGATTATGGACTTTGATTTTTCCAAGGAGATACGAAATCACAGATGTGTGCTCCATTATATTTGTATGTTAACTGTATAACTCCCATTATAGACCTTAGAAAGGACTTGTAGTTAATAAGACTGTATACAGAAATACCAGTTGCAGAAAACTAGACAATGATAGCTTGAACTAAGATAAAAGAAAAGGATTTGGAAAATAGATGTGTAGATGGATCCTGGGAAGATATGTGTCCAGATATATGAGACTACATATATAGGTGTATATGTCATATTTATATTTATTATAGTTTAATAACTTATGTATGCATTTATAACTTTATATTCCAACACTTCTCTTTATCTTGGACTAGGTAAATTGCCAGATTAGTCAATGTATACATTCCTGCTCAGTGTTCCTGCTCAGGACCCTATGTATAACTTCAGTCTGTGTTCTACATTTTTGTTCAGTTCTGAAAATTTCTTAGCCGTTAACTCTTAGAATGTCATATCTTCCTCATTCTCTCAGCCTGGAATACCTGCTAAACAAATATTGATTTGTTTTATCTATAACCTGCTTGTCTTAACTGCTCACATTTTTTTATCAGTAATGTATTATAAGTAAGGTTATAAAATGAATAATTTCTTCAGCTGTATCTATTGCTTAAACCCACCAACTATTTGGTTTTATATTTCAATGTCTATATTTTCAATCTTGTGTATATTTCTGTTGTTGTTTGGTGCCATCGAGTTGCTCTTAGGCTTAAAGTGAACCCAGGTGACAGAGTAGAACTGGCCCATAGAGCTCTCTGGGCAGTCATCTTTACAGAAGCTGTTTGCCTGGTCTTTCTCTTGCAGAGCCACCAGGTGGGTTTGAACCACCAATATTTTGGTTAGTAGCCAAGTGCTTAGCCATTACGCAAGGGCTCCTGAATATTTTTCTAGATGTCATATTTAATTATGCTTTAATTAATGCCTTTATTTTTCACTATTACCATACTTTCTAAAAGTTACATTTACTGGCTTTTTTTTTTTTTTTCAAAATTTCAGTTCACTTTTATGCACTTTGATCATTTGATTGTACTCTTTTTTTTCTTAATTTTTATCTCTAAAAACTTTTTTACATTCTTATTTGCAATAATTTTCTGATTTTTCAATAGCACCTAGTTTTTGAGTGTCATTACTTATTTGATTCATCCATTAGTTCTTTCTAGTGGTTCTTCCTTTCTTTGTGCTATTTGTAATTTATGATTGTGAGCTCATGTTTATGATGGGTTGTCTGTTCTGCGAGAATCCCAATTTCCTGTGTTGTGGAAGTGTCATTTCAGGTGACTATGTGTTTACTTCAAATGGAAACCTGGAGTTGTCAGTCCTGGACCTGTTATGATGTCACTAATGACCCAGGTGCAAAAAATAAACTCTGCTTAAAATCTCTTCCAGCTAACGAAAGCATTTGCCAGAGTGGTCAGTCTATATGCTCAAAGGGGCAATGATCTTGCTTTCTTTCATGGTGGTCTCCATGTCTTAATGATTACCTTCTGATATATTTGTTAAACATGTTTCTCTTTGCAGATGAAGTCTAAATATATTGACCTAAACTGAGCTCCAGTAATTAAGGTTCATTACTTAATTATTTCTTGGTGCAATCATGTTGTCTGGGCTGCATGTCCACATAAATGAAGCTTTGCTGATAGATACTGTTTTGTGCCTCCTTTAGAAGCTGAGAAGTGTCCCATATACATGGCTCCTTTAGCAGGCTTTGTAACCCTGTTTTAGGTTTTCAAAAGGGGACTATGATAAGCAATGAACTCTAACATAAAGTTATTTATTTATTTTATTTACTTAATTTGTCAAGCTGGTGCTTATTGAGTGTATTGGATATTTTCAGGATTGCTCTTCTTACCCATTAGGTCACTCACTATAGACCCCATATTCTTTGGAGACATCTGGAAATATTAGCTTTCAAGCTTTAATTAGGGAACAAATTGGAACAATGTCAAGGCTTTGTGGTACATAGGTATTCTATCTTAACACTATTTTAGCTGTAGAATAAACAAAGAAACAAACAAACAAAACCCACTGCCATTGAGTCTATTCTGACTCATAGTAGCTCTATAGGACAGAGTAGAACTGCCCCAAAAGGGTTCCAAGGCTGTACATCTTTATGGAAATGGACTCCCACATCTTTCTCCCATGGAGCAGCTGGTAGGTTTGAACTGCTGACCTTTTGGTTAGCAGCTGAGCATTTTAACCACAGCACCACAGGGGCTCAGCTCTAGCATAAAGGCTGTAAATTTGAAGAACATTAAAGTAATCTATTCCAGCTTAATGTTACTTGTCTAGGAGAATAGTTTAAACATATCAGAATTGGTGCCTATTAATGTCATCATACATTTTATTCAACTTAGGCCTGGCATGTATTCCCTTTATAGCTATATTTTCATGTCTCTACTATTTTTTTAACAAAATTTTATCTTTACAAAAGTCACATGATCAAGATAAGCACGGATTTCTCTAAGCAAAGTGAATAATATCAATTAACACAATTATTATAAAGGGCAATGGTTTAAACGGTAGCTATAAAAAGAGTTTCCAGATGGAGTTATGTGACATTCAATATCCAGCATCCGCACCATTGCACATATACCCCTACCATTTGCATCACCAAACCCTGCTGCATAGGCATAGAGTAAGCACCTGGCACCAACTTCCTCTTGAACATCAGGCTCCATTGCACCTTTCCTGAGATTTCTGCAGTATTCTACAAACACAGGAAGCTTGGCATGTTTTTTCTTCTTGACTGTAATATTTTTACATATATACATTTTTTCAAATCTATGATAGGTTAACAGTCAAGTTCAGTTTTTGGTTCTGTGGGTCACTTATATTTTCTCTAGTTCTCGGGTTTGGAGCTGGCAAAAATACTTCTCACATGTATTTACTTGAAAGCTTGTAGATCCATGGCTACAGTGTCCTACTCCTATATTAAATCCTCTGTAATAGACAGTATTCTATGGTGGTATATGACAGAAAGTCAATGCAAATGAACTTAAGTTCAAACTGGAATTTATTGGCCCATGTATCCAGGAAAGGCAAGGGTGAAACTGAGGTTGAGTGGAACCAGGAAGTTGAATGTCTTCAGGATTCTCTCTATATCAGTCTTTTCTGCTTTTCTCCCTGTGTTGGTTTAATTATATTCTAGTGCAGACAGACTGCTCTACATCATGAGGGATACATTTCTGGTAGTTCTGAGTTCACTCTAGAGCTGTAGACCAGTCATGAAGACCATTCAAGGAAAATGGTGACAAGACTAGGTGTAGTCAGTAAAATCTTGGATAAGAAAACCATTGTCCTGATTTGGTTCATGTTTATACAACCACTTTGGGAAAATAGGGTGGGGTCTATTAACAGAATAAGAACCTTGAGGCAAAACATGCACTCACACACAAACACAAAATACAATTTCTGGCTCCATATTTGCAGAAATTACCAGAACTTCTACATAGTCAATTTTATTTTTCCTGGTTTGCCTCTCAGCTTTTTTATATTTACTTCCTATAATATAAGAAGCATAAAAGCTGTCTTTGCACTGATAAAAGGTGCACAATTCTAAGAAATGCCTTTTACTTAGACTATGATGAGTTTGAACATCATCAAGTATTTTCCATTGTTACCAAAAAATGTTTTCTATTAAAATAAAATTTATTCCAAATGTCGAATATCTAAGCTGTCCCTAGAACATTTTCAGCTTTTGATACCTCTTGAAACTCAATCTAGGTTAAACAATCACCTCACTTATTGCCCAATATTGTGTCCCTGATTTTTACACTGTTCCCAAGCTTAGAATTTTCACACTCAAGTTCTTTGGCTGCATCTGAAACAGATACAAACTTTTCAGAAATTAACTTTAGTGAAGTACCGTAAACTCATTGCCATCAATTCGATTTCAACTCGTAGTAATCCCATAGGACGGAGGAGAATTGTCCAATAGCGTTTCCAAGTCTGCAATCTTTATGGAGGCAGCCCACCACTTCTTTCTTCTGTGGAGTGGCTGGTGGGTTTGAACTG
Source organism: Loxodonta africana (assembly GCF_030014295.1). NCBI lineage: Eukaryota > Metazoa > Chordata > Mammalia > Proboscidea > Elephantidae > Loxodonta > Loxodonta africana. The sequence goes on along the minus strand of NC_087358.1, from coordinate 16,322,652 downwards.
CTGACTTTTCAATTAGCAACCGAGTGCTTAACTTCACCAGGGCTCCTTCATTAGTGAAGTAGGGGGCTTAAAAATGTCTTCTTAATATTTTCTTGTTTTTCCTTTGGGACTAAAGAGTAAGAAATATCTTCAAGTAATTCTACTAAGGCTGTGTTCTCATTATCTATATGTCTGAATATTCAATGAAGCCCAGGGAATTTAAATGTACCCATTTGTTCTGTTTTGTTTTTCCAGTAGCAACCTTCTAACTTTTCAGCGGAACTCTAAAATGAAGAAGCAACTCAGTGAAGACCTATATTCCATGATACTATTCCTTTTTATTACTCTCATTTTCTTCATATGAGCTTTGTTATTGTTGTACAAAATCTATGTATAACAGAAGAAAACTCAGCCCAGTCTAACACTATCTTCATAGTTGTTGCTATGTTCGAAACAATTGTTGCAACCACTGTGTCAATCCACCTCATTGAGGGTCTTCCTCTTTTTCACAGACCCTCTACTTTACCAAGAATGGCGTTCTTCTCCAGGGACTGGTCCCTCCTGAGAACATGTCCAAAGTATTGAGACAAAATCTCACCATCCACACTTCTATGGAGCATTCTGGTTGTACTTCTTCCTGGACAGGTTTTTTTTTTTTTTTTTTTTCCTGGTAGCCTATGATATATTCAGTATTGTTGCCAACATCATAATTCAAAGGCATCAATTCTTCAGTCTTCCTTTTCATTGTCCAGCTTTTGCATGCCTATGAGTGATCAGAAATACCACGGTTTGGTTCAGGAGCACCTTAGTCCTCAGAGTGACATCTTCACTTTGTAACACTTTGTAAAGAAGTCTTTTCCAGTAGGTTTGCCCAATGCAATACATAGTTTGATTTCCTGACTGCTGCTTCCATGGGTGTTGATTGTGGATCCAAGCAAAATGAAATTCTTGACAATTTTAATGTTTTTTTTCCAATCAGCTTTAGATTCTAGTAATTAATATATAGTAAAGTTTGAGATTAGGACCTCAAACATAACATATCTATATAAAGACTTAGACTTGAAAATTAGATATTTCCATGGTATTTATTGTAAAAAATCAGCCTCTCCAAAAATGTTAACAAGCTATATTTTACTTTTCTGGGTGTATTATTTTCCTGTTGCTATACAACAAATCACCACAAACTTTGCAGCTTAAAATGACATATATTTATTATCTCACATCTCTGTAGAAGTCTGGGCACTGCATGGCTGAGTTATCAGACTTTCACAAGGTTGAAATCAAGGCATTGACTGGGCTGTGTTCTCATCTACAGCTTGGGGGAGTCGTCTCCAAGTTCACATGACTGTGGCAGGATTCAATTTCTCGCAGCTATCAAACTGAGATCCTCATTTCCTTGATGGCTCTCCATCCAGGATGTTGTCAGCTCCTATGGGACACAGATTTCCTTGCCTCCATTTTCAAGTCAGCAATGAAGAATTTTCTTGGCATCAAATTCCTTTCTTACTTTGAAACTTTTTCACAAGGATGAATCTTTTTAGTTTTAAGGGATCACCTGATTAGTTCAAGCTCAATGAAGAAAATATCCCTATTTTCGGATCAATTCATTTGTAACCTTAACCATATCTATAAAATGCCTTCACAGCAGCATGTGTAGTTCATGGATTAGTGCTTGATTGAATAACTGGAACAGGTGTGTGGACACACCTTGGGAGCCATCTTAAATTCTGCCTCTCACAGCACAGAAGTGTTTCATGGTATTCTTTCCACTAAGTCTTTGCAGTAAAAGGGAGACCATGCTGTTACTCTCAAGGAGAATCTATGATTGTTTAGGTAGTAGATGCGGAATAAAAACAAATTATAAGTTACAGTTCACACACAGTCATACATACAAGCAACTATTAATCTATAGTTCATATAGCTCAGTTCCTGAGAGATATTCCCACCAAAAATAAAAACAAAAGTAAATTGAAACTTATCCTAAACATTTATTTGTATTGCTCAAACACTACAAAAGAAATATGTAATTGTATAATAAAGCAGTAATTACTCATTCTGTAGTTTTGTTTCTATCATAGCTAATCATGGTCAAAGTTTAAAAGTAAAATAGTTTTCCAGTGTTTGCTACGAGAAACAATGAAAAATCTCCCATTTCTTTTTTCATTCATTCTTTTTTTTTGCCTTACAAAAACTTAAGTTTTTTTAAATTTAATTTTGATGAAAATATTGGCAACAGAACATACACCTATTCATCAATTTCTACATGTACAACTTAATAACATTGGCCATGTTTTTCACATGGTGTCACCATTCTCACTATCTCTATCCATATCGTTTCACCACCATTGACTTAAACTCATTACCCCTTAAACTTCGCAACTGTTTTAGAGTTACTGCTGACAATTTGATCTCATATAGACAATTCTTTAAAAGAGTGTAATGCTCATGGGAAACATTCTTTACTACTGTAGCTAAGCAGTTTAGTTTAAAGATGACTACAGGGAATAATTTCAGTTCGTGGTTTGAAGACTTTCTCAGAGACATAGATTTGGGGGAGTGGTTAAGAACTCAGCTGATAACCAAAACGTAGGCAGTTCAAATTCATCAGCTGCTCCTTGGAAACCATATGGGGCAGTTCTACTCTGTCCTACAGTGTCTCTATGAGTCGGAATCAACTTGGTGGCACCCAACAATTAATCTCAAGAGGTCTAGTAAGTCTGGATTCTGTAAGAATTTTGGATTCTGTTTCATATTTTTTTCCCCTTTTGATCAGGACTCATGTATTGACTTCTTAATCAAAACCTTCAGTAATGGTAGCCAGGCACCATCCAGTTCTTCTGGTCTCATGGCTAAGAAGGCAATAGTTAATGGAAGCATTTAGACCTGAAATCCAGTTCCTTCTCTGATTACTGGGTTTTCTTCTTCCTCTGCTGCTCCAGTTAAATAAAGACCAATTGTTGTCTCTTAGAAGGCTGCTCACAAGCTTTTAAGATCCTAGGAAAAATTCACTGAACTAGGAAGAGGACTAGTAATTCTAAAACAGTATTAGGCCAGTTTACTGGACAGTCCCATGAGGACATGGCCATACTACAACACGGGTGAACCTTGAAGACATTATGCTGAGTGAAATAAGTCAATTACAAAAGGACATATGCTGTATGATCTCACTTATATGAAAAGACAAGAATAAGTAAATACTTAGAGGCTGAGAAACAGTTTTAATTCTCCTGGAATCCAGATTTCTGGGGCCCAGGGGGTTGGAATAACCCTCCCAGGTAACTGTTCTGAGATCTTCTTTTGAAGCTTGAGCTTTGAGAGACTGGTTTCTTAAAGTCATCTGTGAGTCAAATAATTGTTTAAGACCATTTTACTTTAGATATTATGTACTCTTACAAAAAAAAAATTTACTTTAGATAAAGGTTTACAGAGCAGATTAGTTTCTCATTAAACAATTAATATGCATATTGTTTTGTGACATTGGTTGCCAACCCCATGACATGTCAACACTCTTTCTTTCTCGACTTTGGGTTCCCCATTATCAGCTTTCCTGTCCCCTCCTGCCTACTCGTCTTTGCCTCTGTGTTATTGTGTCTATTTAGTCTCATTTTGTTTTATGGACCCGTCTAATCTTTGGTTGAAAGGTATTCTACATTTTTCTCCAGCTCTATCCAGGACTGTCTATTGCGATCCCTGTCAGAGGAGTTAGTGGTGGTAGCCAGGTACCATATAGTTGTGCTAAACATAGTCTGGTGGAGGCTATGGTGGTTGTGGTCTATTAGTCCTTTGGACTAATCTTTCCTTTGTATCTTTTATGGCCGCTTACAAGCTTTTGAGACCCCAGACACTACTCACCAAAGGAGAATGTAGAACATTTTCTTTATAGCCTATGTTATGCCAATTGAGCTAGATGTTCCCCGAGACCACGGTCCCCACAGCAATCAGCCCAGTAATCCGGTCCCTTGGGGAGTCTGGATGTGTTTATGGAGTTTCCATGACCTTGCCTTGGACAAGTTCTGCTGGCTTCCCCAGTGTAGTGTACTGTCTTACCCTTCACCAAAGTTACCACTTATTTATTTAGACTTTATGTACTTTTGAAGTTATCCATATGTAGTCAGTTCTGAGAAACAGAGGTTCCAAAGGTCAGACTAGACCTTTGTTACAGGGAAAATCAATAATTATTTTAATTGTTCTTCAAGACAATATTGTACAAATTCCTTCTTGACTCCAAATTGTTCAATCAGTTTTGTTTCTGACCTTTTCCATGGCAATGTCAATAAGATGGGATATAAGGATCTTTGGAGGTCCTCTCATATTTGGAACATTTTTGACACCCTAGTCAAAATCTTACCCCAATTTGCAATTTGTATGATCAATTAAGTTCCATCAATTTATATTATTAGCTTAATATGATTTTTGTTTTAAGAAGAACAAGGGCCATTAGTGGTTACCTGAAGCATTAGTGGGGACGGAAAGAGAATTATTCTCTTGGAAGTAATGGGTTTATGTTTATGGTGATGGGAAAATTGACATGGATTAAGGGAAATGGTTGCACAAGTTGATAAGTTTAACTGATAAAACTAAGTTTTACACCGGAAAAAGGGTGAAATCGCAAAAATTGTGTTATATGTAATTTTATAACAACTGCAACCAAGAAAAAAAAAAGAGAATAAAATTGTTGATAGTCCTTAAGAACATCCAAATATCTCATGGGATTAGTTCTTTTGGTTCAAACATTCAGGGTTATGGCTTTGTGGAACTGACCCATTTCGCTTTCATTAGCATAGTAACTTTAAACATTTTTAGCTGAATATTTTGGTATTATCTCTAAATAATAGGCATGATTTGCTACTTCTTATTTTAGACATTATATATATATAGACCTGCTCCTTTGGAAGAGAATAACTATCTTTTCTTTCACAGTCCACTATTCATCAGACACAAAGGCTATTTTTATGGCCTTTCAGCCCCCAATACAGGTATAATATTAACAAGTTTAGATCAAAATGTTCTGTTTCTTCTTATTATTAGATAAATGTTATAACTGATGAACATGTAGGGTGATGACATGTGATTAGGTTTTCTGCATAATTTTTGTTTTTCCTACCATTAAATAGTGTCCTGCTATTTGTGTTTGGTTCTCTCTCTCCTGTTTTTAACTTATGAATACACAAATCACCAATTTAACTGCAAGCACTATACTCGTGTTCTCTCAATTTTGTATTTATGTGTCTAGACGTAGTAAGCATTCAAGCAATTCCATGATCTTGGAGAAATTTTCCATGCAGACTCTGTACTGCTTCATTTTGGGTAGTTGTCTTCTACTGAAGCTCTGCCACTGTCATTGTGCAATCTTCCGTCTTCGTGATTCTCTCTCTGACTCTTTCTGGCATGTGCATGCACACACATGTTCCAGTTTTCCTTTATATCTCCACAATATGTTCTTGTCTTCCTTTTTCCCAGTTTTCTTTCTCATTTTAATGGTGTATAGCTGTCAATACTTTCCTGATAAAGAATGCATGATAGGTAAATTTTTTGAGAACTTTTGTGTCTAAAGTGTCTTTATTCTACTATAGACTTTAAATAATAATTTGGTTTACAAGAGAATTTTGAGAGTGCAGGTATGAGAGGTTGAGCATACCTAGTCAGCTATTGGCATTGACGAGGGGTTTACTTGTTCACGTGGTAGCAGGAAATGATATTGACCTCTAGGTCTCCTTCTGATCCACAGCATTAGAGTCCTTAGGGAGGACTTCTAAAACCCTTTGGACATGGAGCACTCAAGCAATCTTTGTTGATCTTAATTCTAATGTAATTGCTATGTTTTTCTTCCTCCTTGTAAAATTGTAGGAAAAAAATATTTACCTTATAAGGCTGTGGTGATTACTATACAAGATCATAAAAAAAAAAAAAAAAACAGTGCCATCGAGTCAATTCCGACTCATAGCAACCCTACAGGACAAAGTAGAACTGCCCCATAGAGTTTCCAAGGAGCACCTGGAGGATTCGAATTGCCGAACCTTTGGTAGGTGGTGATAACATGGCATAGTTGGAGGCTGTAGAGTACCATATTTTACACAAATAACACACACCTTCTAAGTGTGTTTGCCATGTATGCCCTCCTCCCACAATGTAGGAGAGTGCTGTTGGCAAACAAGCATAGAAGGCATGAGTTATTGCCTAAAAGTGTGGTACGTTGGTTGAAAAATGGGCTGTGGAATCAGAATTCCTGGACCTGAATCTTAGCTTTACAACTTGCTTAGCTGCGTGAAGTCTGACAAGTTATTTAACCTCTCTAAGCCTCTATTATTCCCCTATAAAATGAAGATAGTAACGATATTTGTTTCGTAGGCTTGTTGTAAGGCTTACACATGAATAGAACGATAGGTGAAGTATTTAACACAGGGCTGGGCACAGAGGAAAAGCACAGCAGGTATTAAGTACTATCTCAATTTAGAAAATAATCAACCAAAGCCTAGTATAATCACTCAAAAATATATTTTTTTAAAAAAATTCTCACAATTCCTTTTGTTAATATCTTAAGAGTGCATAGCCAAAACTAGCCAGATAACATTCAAGATTTAGGAAAAAGAAGAGAGATGACCCTAATTGCACTATTGTGAAGAATACTATTGTGCGTTTTTCATGTGGAATAAAATCAAATGAATAGACCGTTTTATATGTTTGAAATAAATATGTACAATAAGATGAAAGCTACATTAAGGTGTATATTTCAAGGAAACTGTAGAGTGTCGTGGCTAGTATCACAGAAAAACTATGAAACCGGTTTTTAACTACCCATCATTATATAGTTCTTTCTCAAGGAAATTGAAGACTGACAACCTTGTTTCCATCTGGAAACATCTAACATCTGTGGTTGTAAACATCAAAACACAGCTGTTGCAGTTCTGAGTAAGCACTCCAATTTATTTATTTTCGACTTAAAAAAAAATCTTCAGTTTTCATTAAACATCACAGTTGTTAAGCCACGTTCTTACAGCAGGAGGAAAAGCAATTAAGTGAAATCACTATATCAAACATTTAAGAACAATGCTCTTTCATGTATGCCATTTAGAGAGGATAAAATGTCACATCAGTTAAAAAAAAAATCTATGTTGCGCATGTGTCCTTTTTTTCTTTAAATTTTATTTTAGATTTTAAATGTGCAGAATGTTAGAAATTCTTGAGTGCATTTACAAATAGAATATTGTCAAAAAATTTCAAAGAGGAAAATCGGCTTACTCAAGGTCACAGAGGCAGGTGGTAGCAAGATAAGGAGTAAAAGAGCCTAATTCTAGTGCTTTTTACAGATTATATACGGTTGTTTCAAAGTTAATTTTAATGTGAAAACCTTTAACTAAAAAAAAAAAAAAAACTTTGGTGTAATAAAAAAAACCCAGTGCCGTCGAGTTGGATTGGTGTAATATTGGGGTTTAATTCCATATGATTCTAAAAATAATTCCACATATGGAAAAATACATTCAAATATATATATACATACACATATGTGTGTGTATATATATAAACGTACATATACATAGGAGCCCTGGTGGCACAATGGTTAAGAGCTTAGGCTGCTAACCAAAAGATCAGCAGTTTGAATCCACCAGCCACTCCTTGAAAATCCTATGGGGTAGTTCTGCTCTGGCCTATAGGGTTGCTATGAGTTGGAATTGACTTGACAGCAATGGGTTTTATATATGTGTGTGTATTTTTTTTTTTCACCTACATATGTGTGTGTACCTATATATGTGTGTGTACATACATATATATCATTCTCTTGATTCTTAGTCATAGTTCTAATTCAGTTTCAGCTAGATTAACACCCTTAATTGCTCCTTCCGCATCTGCAGCCAGGGAGACCAGAAACAAAGCCCTTCAGCTTTACCCCTCGAGGAACCTCACCAGGTTTAATTTTGTGTTCTCTGTCAAAGTCTTCGAAGGTCTGTCTTTTCTGACCTCTTACATGATGCTTAATTTCCCCCACTGAAGCCCAGACCCTTCTGGATGTTGCATTGTTTGGTCTTTCTGGTTTGCTTCATCCTAGCAGACAGAGCCGCTCTGGGCTCTACAGTTTGCAGCTGAGTCCCACTACACTCCAGAGCTCAGCTCAAGCCCCTGATTCTGGGGCCATAGCTACCACCTATCTCGAGGGGGGCAGGGCGGGAAAGGTTGCCATCCAGTTGATTTCGACTCATAGCGACCCTATAAAGGGACAGAGTAGAACTGCCCCATAGGATTTCCAAGGAGCGGCTGGTGGATTCAAATTGCTGACATTTTGGTTAGGAGCAGAGCTCTTAAGGTGGTTACAATTCCCTTAACCTGAAGAACCTGGGCTCTTTTAGATTGTTTCTGTCTTTAGGACACAGTTGAAATAGACATGCCAAACCACCAACATCAGCGATTCAGGTGTGCCTAGGAGCTCTTTGCAAATTACAGAGGTTGTGGTCGTGCCTCAGCCGTAACCTCTGATGCGCTTCACAAGACAGAGAGCCTTTTCCTATGGTGCAAGAGTGCCTCCCAGCGGCAGCAATCGTAGGTGCATCAGGGAGAACCGAAAACAAAATGCCATTCCAAGGTCACGGTGGTCACCCAAGTGCCAACAGCACCTCGGCGGCGATTATTCCTGCCACAATTAATATCCGAGAAATTCACAGGTGACCTAATTATCTTTTTCCTTTGGGTATATGAAAGATCTAGAGATTTTTCAATCCTATGCTTTGTTTGGAATAAACCCACTAAAAACTCACTGCCGAATAGGAGAGAACAATATGGTTTACACTGCTAGTTTCCATATCCATCTGTAAGATAAGGAAAATCGTAGCTATGGCTGCTAACCAAAAGGTCGACAGTTCGAATCCACCAGGTGCTCCTTGGAAACCGTATGGGGCAGTTCTACTCTGTCCGATATGGTCGCTATAAGTCGGAGTCCACTGGAGGGCAGCAGGTTTGATTTTTTTGTTGTTGTTTGGTAATTTATAGAGTCGTTGTAAGAATTAAATGGATTAAAAGATGTAAAATGCCTTTGCAAGTAACTAGAATATATCATACAAAATTTGTAATATACAGTATATGATGTGTGATGTAAAATATACATACTATTAAGTCGGAATCGACTCGACGGCACTGGGTTTTATAGTATATGATACATAGTTTATATTCATATGTAATATATAAAATATAACATGTTACATAAAATGTGTAATACATTGCTTGCGATACTTTTAATGTGAGATATAATACTTAATATATATATAAAGTATAACATTATTATCAGGAGATGGAGATTTATGCTATTTCCTACTCTCTGGCAGGAAATTGTTCTACAAACAGCTTGGACTTTTTTCCCTGACAGATGTCAAAGAGAGATGCCCATCAGTGGGAATGTACTCAGTGACCCAGTAAACTGTGAAATTTTTGGCATCATAACATGAAACCAAAACCAAACTCACTGCCACTGAGTCGATTATGACACACAGTAACCCTATAGGGCAGAGTAGGAACCCATAGGTTTTCCGAGGCTGTAAATCTTTATGAAAGCAGACTGTTGCATCTTTCTCCCAAACAGTGGTTGGTGGGTTCAAACTAGGAACTTTTCCATTAGCCACCAAGTACTTTAACTACTGCACCACCACAGCTCCTTAACATGAAAAGCGAGTAGAATTGTTGCCAATTTTTCACTCATTTGAAGGCCTGAAATAGAAGCCCAGTATTATTAAATGGCACAAGATCCTGAGCCTTTCCTCATAAATGAACTTCCTCAAGTCTTTTGTAGACATGCATGTACTTACTTAAATCTTTGATGCTAATTGACTTTGCCTATGACCTAGTAGCCGTAGTGAAGCAGAAGACTGATGTTATACTATTTGTTAATTCAAGGTTGGCACTAACCCATGAATGCCCAGTGTGCGACAGTCCAACTCAGCTTCCAAGAAATACGATGGCTTTTACTTTATCAGAATTCCTGTCCTCAGTTCTAAGAGCAGTATTTGCAGCATAATAAAAATAGCTATTCTGTGGCTTATTGAAAACTGGCTTCCTGTTTGGGATTGAGACAATAATTGCATAATGGCCCTCAGTTGACTTCATGTGCCATCCCTTCTTCATATAAACTAAATTCCTCCACACCAATTACTTCTTAATGTGACTGACATTTATGATAAACCCAGCGGCCCAGCACCCTCGAGTCAATTCCTATAGGACAGAGTAGAACTGCCCCATAGAGTTTCCAAGGAGCGCCTGGTGGATTCAAACTGCCAACTGTTGGGTTAGCAGCCATAGCACTTAACCACTACACCACCAGGGTTTCCGATAGACAAGTTATATTGTGGATCAGCGGTGGAGGGGTCACATCATGAGGACAGTGCTCTAGATTATCTAATACTCCATAATACCTTAGACCTTAGTCTGTGCACAGCTCCAAATTGGCTCTGTTCTAAAACCCACATTTTCAATGGATTAAAATAATTGGATTCTTTACCTTTTTAAGAGCCTCTTATTAAAAGTCATTCAATTTGATTGCCCTATTGTGTAAGTCAATTTCAATAGATAACACTGAGGCTAAAGGAAGACATGGATTTTTGTTCTGAAGAGTATTTAGAGATTATCCCAACAATCCTGTTTAATAGAAAAGGATGAGTTATATATAAGTAATATAATAAATGATAACAAAAGATAATATTACACAGCATATAGCTTTCACATTAGTTATGCATTTTATTTGAAAAATATGTGTTTGCTTTATTGGAAAATAAGTTACTTTCATTAGTTTAATTTCAATATTGAAAATTTATTATTGATCTGTATTTTATCCTACTAAAGCTGATTTTACATATTTGTTTAAATAGGAAAATGAAAGAGGAGGTTTGTCTTGTCAAAACAGTATTGCTTGCTTTACGAAGAATTCACCATGAAATTCACTAGAATAGAAGATTTGGTCTTTAAATAAATGCTCTTTCTGGTGATTTAATAAATACGTTCTGTGATCTCCTATTTTATACACCAAAGTGCAGTAATGTGTGAAATTGAAGCAGATGTTGGATATTAAAGAATAACTCATGATCTACTCTCCAAAGAAGGAGAAGAAATAGCATTTATTGAATGACTACACTCTGACACATTTAATGTCATTTAAAGCTCCCAACAACCCAATGAAGAATATGTTATTCCCTAAAATTTTCAGTCAAGGAAATTAAAACCTTAAAAATGCAACTTCTTAATCTACAATCACATAGGAATGTGAACTGATTTAGATTCCTACTTATCTGTCTGATTTCAAAGTATGTTCATTAAATCCTTCTCCTTCATATTAATAAAGAATGCTCTTTTCTAACATAGTACCTTAAAGAAAGATAACAACAAACAGTTTTTAGGCATATAATCAGTAGTATGTTGCCAGTAGGTGCCTTTGGTGGTGGCATAGTGTGGACAATTGATAGTGACAGAAAAGGGTTCCCAGATTTCAATTAATTGGATACTGTTCCATTGGGACAGCAAGAAAATTTGGTACTATCCTTTGAATTCAACTTTTAAATGTATTCAGTATTAAAATGAATTCCTCTTAGGTTTATAGCTAAAAAAGTAGATGCCATAGCCAGTCTCTACCACGTGTCTGTCAGTTTGTCATACTGTGATGGCTTCCGTGTTGCCATAATACTGGAAGCTTTGCCACCAGAATTTCAAATACCAACAGGATCACCCTTAGAGGACAGGTTTCAGTGGAGCTTCCAGACTAAGACAGAATAGGGAAAAGTACCTGTCAGTCTACTTGTGAAAAAACTGGCCAGTGAAAACCTTATGAATAGCAGTGAACATTGTCTGATGTAGTGCCAGAAGATGAGCACCTGAAATTGGAAGGCACTCATAATACGACTGGGGAAGAGCTGCCTTCTCAGAGTAGAGTCGACTTTAATGACGTGGACGGAGTCAAGCTTTCAAGACCTTCATTTGATGATATGGCAAGACTTAAAATGAAAAGAAACAACTGCAAACATTCATTAAGGGTTGTAATGTGGAATGTACAAATTAAGAATCTAGGATAATAGCTAGTGTCAAAAATGAAATGGAATGCATAAACACAGATATCCAAGGCATTAGTGAGCTGTAATGGACTGATATTGGCCATTTCGAATCAGATGATCTTATGGTCTACTATGCCAGAAATGACGTACTATGCCAGAAATGACGAAGAGGAATGGTGTCACATTCATCTTCAAAAAAAAAAAAAATTCAGGATCTGTCTTGAAGTACAAAACTGTCAGTGATAGGATAGTATCAATGCACCTAAAAGGAAGAACGGTTAATACGACTATTATTCAAATTTACGCACCAACCAAAGGCAAGAAAATTGAAGATTTTTACATACTTCTGCAGTCTTAAATTGATCAAATAAGCAATCAAGGTACATTGATAATTACCGGCAATTGGAATTCGAAAGTTGGAAACAGAGGAAGGATTTATAGTCGGAAAATATGGTCTTGATAATAGAAATGATGCCAGAGATCAAATAAGACAATTTTGCAAGACCAATGACTTCTTCATTGCAAGTACATTTTTCAACAACATGAATGATGGCTATACAAGGAGACCTCTCCAGATGGAATACACAGGAATCATATTGACTATATCCCTGGAAAAAGACTATGGAAGACCATAAACTCATCCATCAGAACAAGGCCAGGGGCCAACTGTGGAGCAGACCATCAATTGCTCAAATGCAAGTTCAAGCTGAAGCTGAAGAAAATTAGAACAAGTCCACAAAAGCCAAAATTTGACCTTGAGTATATCCCACCTAAATTTAGAGACAATCTCAAGAATAGATTTGACACACTGAACACCACCAAATGAAGAACAGAAGAGTTGTGGAATGGCATCAAGGATATCATACACAAAGAAAGCTAATTAAAAAGACATGAAAGAAAGAAAACATCAAAATGGATATCAGAAGAGACTCTGAAGCTCCCTCTCAAACATAGAGAAGCTAAAGTGAAAGGAAGAAATGAAGTAAAGGAACGGAACAGAAAATTTCAAAGGACAGCTGGAGAAGACAAAGTATTGTAATGAAATGTGCAAAGACCTGGAGTTAGAAAACCAAAAGGGAAGAACACACTCAGCATTTCTCAGACTGAAAGCAGTGAAGAAAAAATTTAAGCCTCAAGTTGCAATATTGAAGAGTTCTATGGAGAAAACATTAAACAATGCAAGAAGCATCAAAAGAAGATGGAAGGGACACATGGAGTCACTGTACCAAAATGAACTGTTTCACATTCAACCATTTCAGGAGGTAGCATGTGATCAAGAGCTGATGGTACTGCAGGAGTAGTTCATGCTGCACTGAAGGGGATAGCGTAAAGCAAGGCCCCAAGCAATTGGCAGAATACTGATTGAGATGTTTCAACAAACGGATGCAGTGCTCACTCGTTGATGTCAAGAAATTTGGAAAAAAGCTTCCTGGCCAACTGAATGGAATAGATCCATATATGTGCCCATTCCAAAGAAATGTGATCCAACAGAATGAGGATAATAATATCATTAATATCACAGACAAGTAAAATTTTGCTAAAGAAAATTCAAAAATGGTTGAAGCAGTACATCAACAGGGAATTGCCAGAAGTTCAAGCCAGATATAGAAGAGGATGCGGAAGGAGGGTTATCATTGCTGATGTTAAATGGACCTTGGCTGAAAGCAGAGAATACCAGAAAGATGTTTACCTGTGTTTTATTGACTATGCAAAGGCATTTGATTGTGTGGATTATGACAAATTCTGGATAACATTGTGAAGAATGGGAATTCTAGAACACTCAATTGTGCTCATGTGGAACCTTTACATAGACCAAGAGGCTGTCGTTGGAACAGAACAAGGGGATATTGTGTGATTTGAAGTCGAGAAAAGTGTTTGTCAGGGTTGTAGCCTTTCATCATACTTATTCAATCTACAGGTTGAGCGAATAATCTGAGAAGCTGGACTACATATGAAGAAAGACAGGGCATCAGGATTGGAGGAAGACTCATTAACAACCTGTGTTATGCAGATGATACAACCTTGCTTGCTGAAAGTGAAGAGTACTTGAAGCACTTACTGATGAAGATCAAAGACCACAGCTTTCAGTATGGATTACACCTCAACATAAAGAAAACAAAATTCCTCACAACTGGACCAATAAGCAACATCATGATAAATGGAGAAAAGATTTAAGTTGCCAAGAATTTCATTTTACTTGGATCCACAATCAACACTCATGGGAACAGCAGTCAAGAAATCAAAGGATGCATTGCATTGGGCAAATCAGCTGCAAAAGACCTTTTTAAAATGTTAAAAAGCAAAGATGTCACATTAAGAACTAAGGTGCACCTGACCTAAGCCATAGTGTTTTCAGTAGCCTCATAAGCATGTGAAAGCTGGACAATGAATAAGGAAGAGCAAAAAATAATTGATGCCTTTGAACTATGGTATTGGCAAAGAATATTGAATTTACCATGGACTGCCAGAAGAATGAACAAATATGTCTTAGGAAGAAGCATAGCCAGAATGCTCATTAGAAGCAAGGATGGTGAGACTTCTTTTCGTATACTTTGAAAATGTTATCAGGAGAGATCAGTTACTGGAGAAGGAATCAAGCTCAGTAGAGTGTCAGTGATAAAGATAAAGCCCCTAGATGGGATGGACTGACACAGTGGCTGCAACAATGGGCTCAAGCATAATGATTGTGAGGGTGGCACAGGACCAGGCAGTGTTTCGTTCTGTTGCACATAGGGTCACTATAAGTGGGAACTGAATTGAGGGCACCATTTTGGGTTTTAACAACAACAACAAGAGCCAGTCTGCCCAGGTTTGAACCTTATGCCAGGTTTAAAAAAAAAAATAGTCATTACATTGGAGTTGATTCTGACTTACGCTGATCCCTTATATGTCAGAGTTGAACTGTGTCCACAGGGTTTTGATTAGCTGTGATCTTTGAGAAGCAGATCATGTGGGCTTTCTTCTGAGGTGCCTCTGGGTGGATTCAAACGCCAACCTTTCTGTTAGTAGCCCAGCACAGAGGAGTTTGTACCTCCCGGAAACTCCAGTCCTGCCAGGTATTAGGTATATAATCTTGGGCAAGTTGTTAATACCTAGTGATTGTGAGGACTATCAAAATTATTATTCATAAACAACTTAAAACTTTGCCTGTTTACATCAGCCATGACTGAACTGTTTCTAACCGCGTGGAAGCCCACTTTTAAAGTCACAGAGCTGGTAATTTGCTCAGTCATCTGGGATACAAATCCATCCACACACGGTTTCATTTTTACTGACAAAGAATTTATGTATGCCATAAAATCTTCTCTTCAGAATTAATCTCTGAAGGTCAGTAAGACACATACACTGAAGATTCTTACCAGGTGGATTCTTAAAGGAGAGTGGAAGACTGGGGTGTGGAGGAAGGCTTCTGTGTTTCCTCCGTGTGAGAAAAAGCACTTTACATCTGCCACTTTACTTAAAATGCACAGAATCTTGCTTTCACATCATGGAAAATAAGTAATTTTATAATAAATATTTCATTGTAAAAATAATATTGTCTTAATTAGGAACTTTAGAAAACACCAAACTACACAAAAAATAAAATTTAAATCATTATTAACCCAATTGATCCATGACAACTTCAAAGATAATTATTGTTGAAATACTGTTAATGTGTGTGTGTAATTGTTTTCTTATAAGTTGGGCTTATGTGGTTTCCATCTAATTTTTTCAATAAATTATGAAATTTTTTGCATGTCATTAAATGCTACCAAGAGTCCCGCTGGCTTAATGGTT